>NC_070586.1:1546826-1566826 GCF_027409825.1 Scomber japonicus | reverse complement strand
GACCCTTCCTTTATGGTCCCCAGATGTGACCCTTCCTTTATGGTCTCTAGATGTGACCCTTCCTTTAAGGTCCTCAGATGTGACCCTTCCTTTAAGGTCCCCAGATGTGACCCTTCCTTTAAGGTCCCCAGATGTGACCCTTCCTTTAAGGTCCTCAGATGTGACCCTTCCTTTATGGTCCCCAGATGTGACCCTTCCTTTAAGGTCCCCAGATGTGACCCTTCCTTTAAGGTCCCCAGATGTGACCCTTCCTTTATGGTCCCCAGATGTGACCCTTCCTTTAAGGTCCCCAGATGTGACCCTTACTTTAAGGTCCCCAGATGTGACCCTTCCTTTAAGGTCCCCAGATGTGACCCTTCCTTTAAGGTCCCCAGATGTGACCCTTCCTTTATGGTCCCCAGATGTGACCCTTCCTTTAAGGTCCCCAGATGTGACCCTTCCTTTAAGGTCCCCAGATGTGACCCTTCCTTTAAGGTCCCCAGATGTGACCCTTCCTTTATGGTCCCCAGATGTGACCCTTCCTTTAAGGTCCTCAGATGTGACCCTTCCTTTAAGGTCCCCAGATGTGACCCTTCCTTTAAGGTCTCTAGATGTGACCCTTCCTTTAAGGTCTCTAGATGTGACCCTTCCTTTATGGTCCCCAGATGTGACCCTTCCTTTATGGTCCCCAGATGTGACCCTTCCTTTAAGGTCCCCAGATGTGACCCTTCCTTTAAGGTCCCCAGATGTGACCCTTCCTTTAAGGTCCCCAGATGTGTCCCTTCCTTTATGGCCTCCAGATGTGACCCTTCCTTTAAGGTCCCCAGATGTGACCCTTCCTTTATGGTCCCCAGATGTGACCCTTCCTTTAAGGTCCCCAGATGTGACCCTTCCTTTAAGGTCCCCAGATGTGACCCTTCCTTTAAGGTCTCTAGATGTGACCCTTCCTTTAAGGTCTCTAGATGTGACCCTTCCTTTATGGTCCCCAGATGTGACCCTTCCTTTATGGTCCCCAGATGTGACCCTTCCTTTAAGGTCCCCAGATGTGACCCTTCATTTATGGTCCCCAGATGTGACCCTTCCTTTATGGTCTCTAGATGTGACCCTTCCTTTAAGGTCCCCAGATGTGACCCTTCCTTTAAGGTCCCCAGATGTGACCCTTCCTTTAAGGTCTCTAGATGTGACCCTTCCTTTAAGGTCTCCAGATGTGACCCTTCCTTTAAGGTCCCCACATGTGACCCTTCCTTTAAGGTCCCCAGATGTGACCCTTCCTTTAAGGTCTCTAGATGTGAACCTGAACACAATGGAAATAAGATGCTTGGCTTGTTTGTGATTTAATCATTGATGATTGTAACTATCTTAAATCCTTCATTCATTCTGGGGTCCATACTCTCTTCCCATTTGCCCACAGAGCTGGGGTCTCCATATATGGGGTCTTTAGTTGGATTCTCAGCTGTTCACTTATATCTAACAAACAGTTTGTGGAAATATGTTTGTACCTTTAATAATGAGCAGTCAGGCTGTAAGTTTTCACCTGCCTGTTCTCTGTAGGATCATCTGACTCTTATATAACACCTTCTCTCTCTGGTGACAGACACAGTGGCTCACTCAGGTCTGATACTGCTAACATATTCTGGGCTTTGTTTTTCTCTCTTGTGAGAAAAACTGATTAGAGAGCAAAGTTTCGCTGACCTGTGGTGCTTCAACTTCTCAGTGACCACAGAGATGTGGAAATGTTGTCCAGGGTGTGTCTGTGCAGCGTGCAGTGCAGAGATGATTACCTGAGTCACCACACGGTGATGTCATCAAAGGAGGGAATAAAAAGCTGAGTCTGAGCTTTTAAGGAAAAGCATTTAACATATTTCCTTCTACTGTTTCCCTCAAATTCCTTTAAGGGCTGAAACCTGTTGAGACTCTACGCTGACCGTCAGTCATGTGGTGAAACATCAGCGTGATATACATGACGTTGGGTTTAATACTCAGATTAACTAAATGTAATGAACTCAGAACGTCTGTGCTTGTGTTTCATTCATGAATTAATAATGTGAACTATTCCCATACATGTGGAATTCATGTTTTCATAATGTGAAATATAACATGTGAATAGTTTCAACTCAATGCTTCCTCACTCTTCATCAGACAGTGGAGTTTGTTGAATGTGATTTTTTTATTCTTTTACATTTTACAATCATTTAAAATGTTAAAAAATGTTAACCACATACATTTTTCTTTTTTCCATGTATCCTATTTTATCACATTTATTAGATATTTTAATTACATTTACATAATTTTGTACACTTTTTGTGTAATTTAAAATGTGAGTTACACGTAATAATAATAATTTGTGCTTTTATGTCAGTGGTTAAATCAGATTCAGGTGAAATGTTATCATAACTATAAATGATTGTTATCCAATAATGAATATGGACAGTGAGAAATGTTATTCATGTTGTAGTCTCACCTGAAGTTGATAATAATACTTTAATATGTTTGTTTTTCTAATATTATGAGATAATATTTAGACCTGTTCTTTGTCAACTTGTTCTTTAAATGGTTTTATATTTATAATAGTTATTAAATCAGTTCAGAGTGAACAGAAAGCGTCTCACATGTTTGTCTTGTGTCTTTTAATCTTCTCCGTCCTCTCTGTCCGTCTCCTTCCCTCTGTCTCCTCCAGCTGTTTCTACGTGTTGAGTTGACCTCCACCCTGATGATCTACAGCCTCGTCCTCCTCCACTCGCTCTGACTTCTCCTCCTCCACCTCCAGTCCTGACCTCTGACCTCTGACCTCTGACCCGACTCTTCCTTCCACAACAAAATGGATCTGAAACATTTTGGAGGTGATATCTGCTGCATCCCTGACACTTAAACACCCCCCCCCCTCCTCCTCCTCCTCTCTGTCAGTCTAACTCTGGCTGGTCAGGAACGTTTCCTCCTAGCCGCCGGCTAGTCTGAACCCTCAGCCACTTCCTGTCCCATCCTCCTGTGGAGTGAGCGCGTCCACCATGTCGGAGGGTCTGCTGCAGGTTGAGATCCCGGACTTCGGCAGCAGCGTGCTGGGCAGCCTGAACGAGCAGCGCCTGCAGGGACACTACTGTGACGTCTCCATCCTGGTGCAGGGTCAGGCCTTCAAGGCGCACAGGGCCGTCCTCGCCGCCTCCTCACTCTACTTCAGAGACCTGTTCAGCTCTGCGGCCGAGTCCTCTTCCTCTTCCTCCTCCTCTTCCTCCTCCCAGGCAGTGTTCGAGCTGCCGTCCTCGGTGACGCCGACGTGTTTCCAGCAGATTCTGTCGTTCTGCTACACGGGACGTCTCAGCATGGCTGCCAGCGAGCAGCTGGTCCTCATGTACACCGCTGGGTATCTGCAGATCCAGAACATCGTGGAGCGAGGCATGGAGCTGATGATGATGAAGGCCTCCTCCTCCTCCTCCCCTCTCTGCTGTGACTCACAGGTGGGTTTGGCTCTGCTCAGAGAGTTCTGTATAGACCAGGTTAGTCCAGCAGCTACAGAAAGAGTCAGTTCAGGTAGACGGAGTAGGAAGAGCAGCTGTAGAGCTCATTAGGAAAGACAAAGAGAAGGATCAGCAAAGTAAGAACAGCGTTTGACCTGAGACATAATTACTCTAAATAACTCTAATGTTAAGTTTTATTGTCCCAGTCCAGTTCAGCTGCTGCCTGGCTGCATCGTGACCTGTGGACAGACCCGGCCCTAACCAATGTGGCGCCCTAGGCGGGGGGGAGGGGGGGGGGGCGTCTTAGGAAAGTAACGTGTCATCACTATTATTATTATTATTATTATTAGTATTCCTATTTAACAGGCTTTGCTATGCAGTTAACCCTTAAACAGGCAGGAGGGAAAATTAGATGTAAAAAATCCTTACTAGTTATATCATTTGCACCTAAAGTAAGGAAGGACGAAGGAAGGAAGGAAGGAAGGAAGAAGGAAGGAAAGGAGGGAAGAAGGAAGGAAAGGAGGGGAGGAAGAAGGAAGGAAAGGAAGGAGAGAGAAAGGAAGGAAGGTAGGAAGGAAGGAAGGTAGGAAGAAGGAAGGAAAGGAGGGAGGACGGAAAGGAAAGAAGGAAGGAAAGGAGGAAAAAAGGAAGGAAAGGAGGGAGGACGGAAAGGAAGGAAGGGAAGGAAAGGAGGAAAAAAGGAAGGAAAGGAGGGAGGAAGGGAAGGAAGGGAGGAATAAGGAAGGAAAAGAGGGAGGAAGGAAGGAAGGGAGGGAGGAAGGGAAGGATAGAAGAAAGGAAGGAAGTAAGGGAGGAAAGAAGGAACAGTCAAAACAGAAGGGGTGAATTTGACCCGGGAGGACGACAGGAAGTTAAAGAGTGTGTATCTCCTGGTGCACGTTGTCTGTTTAAGGGTTAAATGAATGTGGGCTTATTATCTTCATATTAAGACATGATACCAAGTAGGGTCAGGGAGGAAGGAAAGGAGGAAAGGAAAGGAGGGAGGAAAGGAAGGAATGGAGGGAGGGAGGAGGGAAGGAAGAAGGAAGGAAGGAAGAAGAAAGGGGGATGGAGGAAGGAAAGAAGGAAGGGAGGAGAGAAGGAGGGAGGGAGGAAAGAAGGAAGGAAGGAAGAAAGAGAGAAGGAGGGAGGGAGGAAGGGAAGGAAGAAGGAAGGAAGGAAGGAAGAAGAAAGGGGGATGGAGGAAGGAAAGAAGGAAGGGAGGAGAGAAGGAGGGAGGGAGGAAGAACAGATGGAAGTAAGGAAAGGAAGGAAGGAAGGACGGAGGAAGGAAAGAAGGAAGGAAGGAAGGAAGGAAGGAAGAAGAAAGGGGGATGGAGTAAGGAAAGGAAGGAAGGACGGACGGAGGAAGGAAAGAAGGAAGGGAGGAGAGAAGGAGGGAGGATGGACGGCGCCCTTAGCATTTGCCTATACTGCCTATGCCACGGGCCGGCTCTGCCTGTGGACACGATGCAGCAATCAGTGATTTCACAGCATCTATTCGTCTGTTTTCAAAGATAAAGGATAGGAAGAAGAAAGGGGGATAAAGGAAGGAAAGAAGGAAGGGAAGGAAGAAGGAAGGAAGGAAGGAAGAAGAAAGGGGGATGGAGTAAGGAAAGGAAGGAAGGACGGAGGAAGGAAAGAAGGAAGGAAGAAAGAGAGAGGAGGGAGGGAGGATGGGAAGGAAGATGGAAGGAAGGAAGGAAGGAAGAAGAAAGGGGGATGGAGGAAGGAAAGAAGGAGGGAGGGAGGAAGAACAGATGGAAGTAAGGAAAGGAAAGAAGGAAGGACGGAGGAAGGAAAGAAGGAGGGAGGGAGGAAAGGAAGGAAGGAAGGAAGGAATGAAGGAGGGAGTAAGGAAAGGAAGGAAGGACGGAGGAAAGAAGGAAGGAAGGAAGGAAAGGAGGGAAGAAGGAAGGAAAGGAGGGAAGAAGGAAGGACGGAGGAAAGAAGGAAGGAAGGAAGGAAGAAGAAAGGGGGATGGAGGAAGGAAAGACAAAGTATTTGCTCTTACCTTTGTGATTATTTCTCAAGGCTGTGATTTCTAATGAAGTGAGATTTCATGATGAGGTTAATGGACGAGTCTCAATAAGCTTACAGATAAAGTTCTGACTCTGAAGATGTTTCAGTTATCAGCCCTCAGCATCTCTTTAGCTCTGCAGTTTAACCCTTTATAGGACACTCATTGAAAGGAAGGGAGGGAGGGAGGAAGGAAGGAAGGAAGGAAGGAAGGAATGAAGGAGGGAGTAAGGAAAGGAAGGAAGGACGGAGGAAAGGAAGGAAGGAAGGAAGGAATGAAGGAGGGAGTAAGGAAAGGAAGGAAGGACGGAGGAAAGGAAGGAAGGAAGGAAGGAATGAAGGAGGGAGTAAGGAAAGGAAGGAAGGACGGAGGAAAGAAGGAAGGAAGGAAGAAAGAGAGAAGGAGGGAGGGAGGAAGGGAAGAAGGAAGGGAGGAGAGAAGGAGGGAGGGAGGAAGAAGAGATGGAAGTAAGGAAAGGAAGGAAGGAAGGACGGAGGAAGGAAAGAAGTAACTTTATTTTAACTCTTTGATGGATTACAGACGACCTCGGCAGACGAGCTCGGGGGCTTCGACGCCTCGATGGTCCAGCAGCACCTCTGTCCTTCCTTCCTTCCTCCCTCCCTCTTTCCTTCCTTCCTTCCTCCCTCCCCTCTGTCCTTCTTGTCTTCTTTTCTTTCCTTCCTTCCTTCCTTCCCTCTGTAATTTCCTCCCTCCCTTCCTTCTCTCTGTCCTTTTTGTCTTCCTTTCCTTCCTCCCTCCCTTCCTTCTCTCTGTCCTTCTTGTCTTCTTTTCTTTCCTTCCTTCCTTCCTTCCTTCCTTCCTCCTTTCCTTCCTTCCTTCCTCCCTCCCTTCCTTCCCTCTGTGTTAACTTTATTTTAACACTTTGATGGATTACAGACGACCTCAGCAGATGAGCTCGGGGGCTTCGACGCCTCGATGGTCCAGCAGCAGCAGCAGCAGCAGCACAGCGCCCCCCAGCTGCAGGAGGCCAGTCCAGACCAGCCGTCCCTGAGCCCCGAGGAGCTGCTGCTGGCCGTCAGCAGGATCAAACAGGAGCGAGCAGACACGCCTCCTGCTGAGGAGAACGGAGGAGGAGAGGAGGCCAGGTGAACACATGCAGTTCAGTGTTTTATCACCAAATGCACCGTGGGTAACTCTGAGGCCTGAAACACGGGAAGAAGGAAGGAAAGGAGGAAGGAAGGGAAGCAAGGGAGGAAGAAGGAAGGAAAGGAAGGAGGGAGGAAGAAGGAAGGAAAGGAGGGAGGAAGGGAGAAGGAAGGAAAGGAGGAAGGACGGGAAGCAAGGGAGGAAGAAGGAAGGAAAGGAAGGAGGGAGGAAGGAAGGAAAGGAAAGAGGGAAGAAGGGAGGGAAGGAAGGGAAGAAAAGAGGGAAGAAGGAAAGAAAGGAGGAAGGAAGGGAAGCAAGGGAGGAAGAAGGAAGGAAAGAAAAGAGGGAAGAAGGAAGGAAAGGAGGAAGGAAGGGAGGGAAGGGAAGGAAGGGAGAAAGGAAGGAAGGAAGGAAGGAAAGAAGGAAGGAAGGATATTTTGGGATATTTACAGAACACGCCTCCTACTGAGGAGAACGGAGGAGGAGAGGAGGCCAGGTGAAGACATGCAGTTCAGTGTTTTATCACCAAATGCATTGTGGGTAACTCTGAGGCCTAAAGAACGGGTTTATATCAGGCGGGGAGTTCCTGTCCTCTGAAAAGAAGCCAACCAGGAAGTAATTTAGAGCTGCCTTCTATCAAAAGGCCACCAGGGGGCGACCGTCTCTATACAAGTCAATGGAGAATTCACCAACTTCTCACTTGATTTCTAACCTCAGTAAACGTTTTCAAAATGTGTTTATGGTCTCAATCGCTAGTTTAAAGCCTTCTTCAATGCAGTATGATGTTCATTTGGGACATTTTGGCCTCCCTGATTTTATATGTGACGATAAAGCAGGGTATGCATTAGGGGGCGGGGCTACGTCCTGATTGACAGGTTGATTGACCAATGTCCTCGAGATCCAGCCCTCGCAACCATAGCAACCTCCCCGCTCCGCCCATGGCCCCGCCTCATGCCCATATAAGTAGAATCCGTGTTCTTATTTTTCCCAGCATGCACCTGAAATTTTCAAGATGGCGCTGCCCAGATTAGAAACTATTGGCTTCCGAGCAGCAGTCCACAAACCAATGGGTGACGTCACGGATGTTACGTCTGTTTCTTTTATACAGTCTATGGTTGGCACCCAGCGTGGTAGCTCCTGCCATCAGTGTATGAATGTGTGTGAAAGGGTGAATGAGATGTGATGTAAAGCGGTTTGAGTGGTCACACAGACTAGAAAGGTGCTTTATAAGTACAGAACATTTACCATTTACAAAACTGTTATCACCACATGTACTACTCATCATGTCCCTTCTTCTTTTGTTATTACGTATTTTGTCATCCACCCGATATTCACATCAACAGGACCACCTCCCTTTTCTGCACACTTCATTTGAGATTAATTTCAAGTATAAACCAAACTTCAGATGTTTTCTCTGGTCTCATGAACCAATTCTGCATCTAAGTAAGCTGCTATACTTCCTCGTCCCCTCCCTGTCTCCTCCTTGCCTCCTTGCCTCCCACCAGCCCGTCTTGTCCTGGAAAGGAGGGAGGGAAGAAGGAAGGAAAGGAGGGAGGGAGGAGGGAGGGAGGAAGGAAGGAGGGAGGAAAGAAAGAGAGAAGGAGGGAAGGGAGGGAAGGAAACGAGGAAGGAAGGAAAGGAGGGAGGGAGGGAGGAAGGAAAGGAGGAAGGAAGGATGGAAGGAAAGGATGGAGGAAGGAAGAAGGAAGGAGGGATGAAGGAAAGGAGGGAGGAAAGGAAGGAACGGAGGGAGGGAGGAAAGAAAGAGAGAAGGAGGGAAGGAAGGGAGGAGGAGAGAGGGAGGAAGGAAAGGAGGGAAGGAAGAAGGAAGGAAAGGAGGGAGGGAGGAGGGAGGAAGGAGGGAGGAAGGAGGGAAGGAAGAAGGAAGGAAAGGAGGGAGGGAGGAGGGAGGGAGGAAAGAAAGAGAGAAGGAAAGGAGGGGGGAAGGAAGGAAAGGAGGGAGGAAGGAGGGAAGGAAGAAGGAAGGAAAGGAGGGAGGAAGGAAGGAGGGAGGAAAGAAAGAGAGAAGGAAAGGAGCGGGGAAGGAAGGAAAGGAGGGAGGAAGGAGGGAAGGAAGAAGGAAGGAAAGGAGGGAGGGAGGAAGGAAGGAGGAAGGAAAGAAAGAGAGAAGGAAAGGAGGGGGGAAGGAAGAAGGAAAGGAGGGATGCCCGTCTCCTCCTGGCCTGACTCGTCCTTGTTGTTGTGTCCTCAGAGTGGACATGTCGGGGGAGCTCCAGACCTCCAGAGGAAGTGCTCTGTGTTACCTGAGTGCAGGCGGAGGTCTGGTTCCAGGGCTGCAGTCCTACCTGTTGGCAGGCGGGGGGCGCTCTAGTCCAGGAGGGTCCAGCCTCCCCACAGACTCTCCTCCGTCCCACCCCGCCACCGAGGAGGAGCTGGAGGAGGATTACTATGGCAACGCCGTCCACCCGGGACTATACCAACATATCTACGGACACCCTGGTAACCACTACAGTAAGTTATAAGAGGAAGGAAGGAGGGAAGGAAAGGAGGGAGGAAAGGAGGGAGGAAGGAGGGAAGGAAAGGAGGGAGGGAGGAAGGAAAGAGAGAAGTAACCACTACAGTAAGTTATAAGAGGAAGGAAGGAGGGAAGGAAAGGAGGGAGGAAAGAAAGTGAGAAGTAACCACTACAGTAAGTTATAAGAGGAAGGAAGGAGGGAAGGAAAGGAGGGAGGAAGGAGGGAAGGAAAGGAGGGAGGAAGGAAAGAGAGAAGTAACCACTACAGTAAGTTATAAGAGGAAGGAAGGAGGGAAGGAAAGGAGGGAGGAAGGAGGGAAGGAAAGGAGGGAGGAAGGAAAGAGAGAAGTAACCACTACAGTAAGTTATAAGAGGAAGGAAGGAGGGAAGGAAAGGAAGGAGGAAGGAAAGAAAGAGAGAAGTAACCACTACAGTAAGTTATAAGAGGAAGGAAGGAGGGAAGGAAAGGAGGGAGGAAAGGAAGAAGGAAGGAGGGAGAAAGGAGGGAGGGAGGGAGGAAGGAAAGGAGGAAGGAAGGAGGGAAGGAAAGGAGGGAGGGAGGAAAGAAAGAGAGAAGGAGGGAAGGAAGGAAAGGAGGGAGGAAGGAAAGAGAGAAGTAACCACTACAGTAAGTTATAAGAGGAAGGAAGGAGGGAAGGAGGGAGGAAAGGAGGGAAGGAAAGGAGGGAGGAAGGAAAGAGAGAAGTAACCACTACAGTAAGTTATAAAAGGAAGGAAGGAGGGAAGGAAAGGAGGGAGGAAGGAGGGAAGGAAGAAGGAAGGAAAGGAGGGAGGGAGGAAAGGTACGACCGCTAAGAACTACAGAGTGGTGACCAGTTAACATTAATATGTCCACTAACTCAGACAGACTGGTGATAGTTTGAGCCTCCAGAAGTATTAACCCTCCTGTTCTCCTTGAGTCAAGGATAGATAGATAGATAGATGGATGGATGGATGGATGGATGGATGGATGGATGGATGGATGGATGGATGGATGGATGGATGGATGGATGGATGGATGGATAGATAGATAGATAGATAGATAGATAGATAGATAGATAAATAGATAGATAGATAGATAGATAGATAGATAGATAGATAGATAGATAGATAGATAGATAGATAGATAGATAGATAGATAGATAGATAGATAGATAGATAGATAGATAGATAGATAGATAGATAGATAGATAGATAGATAGATAGATAGATAGATAGATAGATAGATAGATAGATAGATAGATAGATAGATAGATGGATGGATGGATGGATGGATGGATGGATGGATAGTCAAGCCAAGTCAAGTTTCAAGTCTCTCGCAAACACTAAATCAAATTCAAATTCTATAAGCTGTAAAATCCTCTATATAAGACAGTATTGATGATTGTTTCACTAGAATCTACAGCAATGTGATGTGGAAAAAATAATTCAATTTCATAACTTTATTTTTCTTTAACAGGAGTTTTTTTAACAATGCTGTAAAATACAATAAAATAAATATATCAGGCAGGCAGCACCAAATGTACCGACCCAAGGGACTCCTGCTGGGCCACTGTCTTGAAATCAGAGAGTTTCTAACCCAGTATATACAGTAGTAGACGGGCTCAGTCACAGCCAGAGATCACTTCCTTCCTGTCAGCCTCAGTCACAGCCAGAGATCACTTCCTTCCTGTCAGCCTCAGTCACAGCCAGAGATCACTTCCTTCCTGTCAGCCTCAGTCACAGCCAGAGATCACTTCCTTCCTGTCAGCCTCAGTCACAGCCAGAGATCACTTCCTTCCTGTCAGCCTCAGTCACAGCCAGAGATCACTTCCTTCCTGTCAGCCTCAGTCACAGCCAGAGATCACTTCCTTCCTGTCAGCCTCAGTCACAGCCAGAGATCACTTCCTTCCCGTCAGCCTCAGTCACAGCCAGAGATCACTTCCTTCCTGTCAGCCTCAGTCACAGCCAGAGATCACTTCCTTCCTGTCAGCCTCAGTCACAGCCAGAGATCACTTCCTTCCTGTCAGCCTCAGTCACAGCCAGAGATCACTTCCTTCCTGTCAGCCTCAGTCACAGCCAGAGATCACTTCCTTCCTGTCAGCCTCAGTCACAGCCAGAGATCACTTCCTTCCCGTCAGCCTCAGTCACAGCCAAAGATCACTTCCTTCCTGTCAGCCTCAGTCACAGCCAGAGATCACTTCCTTCCCGTCAGCCTCAGTCACAGCCAAAGATCACTTCCTTCCTGTCAGCCTCAGTCACAGCCAGAGATCACTTCCTTCCCGTCAGCCTCAGTCACAGCCAAAGATCACTTCCTTCCTGTCAGCCTCAGTCACAGCCAGAGATCACTTCCTTCCTGTCAGCCTCAGTCACAGCCAGAGATCACTTCCCAAACAGAGAAGACGAATGACGGATAATAAATAATGAGAATATAAATGATAACATGAAAATAAATAATGGTCATTTGCGAGTCTCCAGCCTCGAGTCCGAGTCGAGTCTGAAGTCTTTTGAGGTCGAGGTCGAGTCTGAAGTCAATGTGTTTAGTTTAGTTTATTTGGATCCCCATTAGCTGTTACTCAGGCAACAGCTACTCTTCCTGGGGTCCATATTAAAATAAATACAACCAATTACAATATAACATAAATGCATACCTAAAAAGAGTGACCCCCCCCCACCCCCTTTAAAACAGTGACTTCAAACTTCGTACAATTCCATTAAAACCAGCTTACATAATTGGTATCAAAACACACAAATGATTGAGACAACACTATAAACAACAAACAATCAAACAAGAAACAAAAAACAATGAAAACAAACAAACAAACAAACAAACAACAACCAAGCAATGATACATTAAATATACTCCACCCAAGAATAACCTTTTTATATGTTTTTTAAAACGTTCTTTATTTGCAGTTTGAATAATATAGTCTGGTAATTTATTCCATTGAAAACTGGCTCTATACAGAACAGTTTTTTTCATTGCATTTGTTCTAGGTTTAGGAATTACAACATGACCCCTCCTCACTTGTCTTGTCTCATGGTCATGTCTGTTCCCAGAAAACGTTATTCTTGAGTATCGGCAGGTTGGTTGTTTAAAAACACATATATACCACAATAATGTTAAAAGACTCCGCCTTAATCTATCTTCCACCTTCAACCAGGCAAGATCAGCGTGCATTTGTTCTGTACTTTTTCTTATTGTGTAGTCCGACTTAAGTCTTTAGAGGCAGCATCTAGTGGACATTAAAGGAACTGCAGCCAAAGACTCTTGACATCTTTAATATTATTTTTATATTGTTGTCTGCAGGTTTTGCTAACACCCTTACTTCCTTCTTTCCTTCCTCCGTCCTTCCTTCCTTCCTTTCCTTACTTCCATCTGTTCTTCCTCCCTCCCTCCTTCTCTCCTCCCTTCCTTCTTTCCTTCCTCCATCCTTCCTTCCTTCCTTTCCTTATTTCCATCTGTTCTTCCTCCCTCCCTCCTTCTCTCCTCCCTTCCTTCTTTCCTTCCTCCGTCCTTCCTTCCTTCCTTTCCTTACTTCCATCTGTTCTTCCTCCCTCCCTCCTTCTCTCCTCCATTCCTTCTTTCCTTCCTTCCTTTCCTCCCTCCCTCCTTCTCTCCTCCCGTCCTTCTTTCCTTCCTTCCTTTCCTCCCTCCCTCCCTCCCTCCCTTCTCTCTTTCCTTCCTCCGTCCTTCCTTCCTTCCTTTCCTTACTTCCATCTGTTCTTCCTCCCTCCCTCCTTCTCTCCTCCCTTCCTTCTTTCCTTCCTTCCTTTCCTCCCTCCCTCCTTCTCTCCTCCCTTCCTTCTTTCCTTTCTCCGTCCTTCCTTCCTTCCTTTCCTTACTTCCATCTGTCCATCCTCCCTCCCTCCTTCTCTCCTCCCTTCCTTCTTTCCTTCCTCCGTCCTTCCTTCCTTCCTTTCCTTACTTCCATCTGTTCTTCCTCCCTCCCTCCTTCTCTCCTCCCTTCCTTCTTTCCTTCCTTCCTTTCCTCCCTCCCTCCCTCCCTTCTCTCTTTCTTTCCTCCGTCCTTCCTTCCTTCCTTTCCTTACTTCCATCTGTCCATCCTCCCTCCCTCCTTCTCTCCTCCCTTCCTTCTTTCCTTCCTCCGTCCTTCCTTCCTTCCTTTCCTTACTTCCATCTGTTCTTCCTCCCTCCCTCCTTCTCTCCTCCCTTCCTTCTGTCCTTCCTTCCTTTCCTCCCTCCCTCCCTCCCTTCTCTCTTTCCTTCCTCCGTCCTTCCTGCCTTCCTTCCTTCCTTTCCTTACTTCCATCTGTTCTTCCTCCCTCCCTCCCTCTCTCCTCCCTTCCTTCTTTCCTTCCTTCCTTTCCTCCCTCCCTCCCTCCCTTCTCTCTTTCTTTCCTCCTCCCTACCTTCCTTCCTCCCTTCCTCCCTCCCTCCCTCCTCCCTTCCTTCTTTCCGTCCTTCCTTCCTTCCTTTCCTTACTTCCATCTGTTCTTCCTCCCTCCCTCCTTCTCTCCTCCCTTCCTTCTTTCCTTCCTCCCCCCCCCTTTCTTCTTCCTTTCCTTCCTTCCATCTGTTCTTCCTCCCTCCCTCCTTCTCTCCTCCCTTCCTTTCCTCCCTCCCTCCTTCTCTCCTCCCTTCCTTCTTTCCTTCCTCTGTCCTTCCTTCCTTCCTTTCCTTACTTCCATCTGTTCTTCCTCCCTCCCTCCTTCTCTCCTCCCTTCCTTCTTTCCTTCCTTCCTTTCCTCCCTCCCTCCTTCTCTCTTTCTTTCCTCCTCCCTACCTTCCTTCCTCCCTTCCTTCCTCCCTTCCTTTCAATGAGTGTCCTATAAAGGGTTAAAGCACCTGCAGGTTTTGCTAACACCCCCCCTTTTCTCTCTCTCTCTGTCATTGGTTTAGTCCAAGAGAAGATGGAGATGCTGCCCCTCCCATTGGCTAATGAACGTCGGCCCTGCGTGCTGGTTGGTCGAGACAACATGGCCCTACCCGCCAGCCTGATCAGTCAGATCGGGTATCGCTGTCACCCGTCCCTCTACACCGAGGGAGACCCGGGAGAGAAGGTGGAGCTGGTGGCAGGTAGGGTTCAGGTATCTGGTGGTGGTCTTGGAGCTAGTGGCAGGTAGGGTTCAGGTATCTGGTGGTGGTCTTGGAGCTGGTGGCAGGTAGGGTTCAGGTATCTGGTGGTGGTCTTGGAGCTAGTGGCAGGTAGGGTTCAGGTATCTGGTGGTCTTGGGGCTAGTGGCAGGTAGGGTTCAGGTATCTGGTGGTGGTCTTGGAGCTAGTGGCAGGTAGGGTTCAGGTATCTGGTGGTGGTCTTGGAGCTAGTGGCAGGTAGGGTTCAGGTATCTGGTGGTGGTCTTGGAGCTAGTGGCAGGTAGGGTTCAGGTATCTGGTGGTGGTCTTGGAGCTAGTGGCAGGTAGGGTTCAGGTATCTGGTGGTGGTCTTGGAGCTAGTGGCAGGTAGGGTTCAGGTATCTGGTGGTCTTGGAGCTAGTGGCAGGTAGGGTTCAGGTATCTGGTGGTGGTCTTGGAGCTAGTGGCAGGTAGGGTTCAGGTATCTGGTGGTGGTCTTGGAGCTAGTGGCAGGTAGGGTTCAGGTATCTGGTGGTCTTGGAGCTAGTGGCAGGTAGGGTTCAGGTATCTGGTGGTCTTGGAGCTAGTGGCAGTTAGGGTTCAGGTATCTGGTGGTCTTGGAGCTAGTGGCAGGTAGGGTTCAGGTATCTGGTGGTCTTGGAGCTAGTGGCAGGTAGGGTTCAGGTATCTGGTGGTCTTGGAGCTGGTGGCAGGTAGGGTTCAGGTATCTGGTGGTCTTGGAGCTAGTGGCAGGTAGGGTTCAGGTATCTGGTGGTCTTGGAGCTAGTGGCAGGTAGGGTTCAGGTATCTGGTGGTGGTCTTGGAGCTAGTGGCAGGTAGGGTTCAGGTATCTGGTGGTCTTGGAGCTAGTGGCAGGTAGGGTTCAGGTATCTGGTGGTGGTCTTGGAGCTAGTGGCAGGTAGGGTTCAGGTATCTGGTGGTGGTCTTGGAGCTAGTGGCAGGTAGGGTTCAGGTATCTGGTGGTCTTGGAGCTAGTGGCAGGTAGGGTTCAGGTATCTGGTGGTCTTGGAGCTAGTGGCAGTTAGGGTTCAGGTATCTGGTGGTCTTGGAGCTAGTGGCAGGTAGGGTTCAGGTATCTGGTGGTCTTGGAGCTAGTGGCAGGTAGGGTTCAGGTATCTGGTGGTCTTGGAGCTGGTGGCAGGTAGGGTTCAGGTATCTGGTGGTCTTGGAGCTAGTGGCAGGTAGGGTTCAGGTATCTGGTGGTCTTGGAGCTAGTGGCAGGTAGGGTTCAGGTATCTGGTGGTCTTGGAGCTAGTGGCAGGTAGGGTTCAGGTATCTGGTGGTGGTCTTGGAGCTAGTGGCAGGTAGGGTTCAGGTATCTGGTGGTCTTGGAGCTAGTGGCAGTTAGGGTTCAGGTGTCTGGTGGTGGTCTTGGAGCTGGTGGCAGGTAGGGTTCAGGTATCTGGTGGTCTTGGAGCTAGTGGCAGGTAGGGTTCAGGTATCTGGTGGTGGTCTTGGAGCTAGTGGCAGGTAGGGTTCAGGTATCTGGTGGTCTTGGAGCTAGTGGCAGGTAGGGTTCAGGTATCTGGTGGTGGTCTTGGAGCTAGTGGCAGGTAGGGTTCAGGTATCTGGTGGTCTTGGAGCTAGTGGCAGGTAGGGTTCAGGTATCTGGTGGTGGTCTTGGAGCTAGTGGCAGGTAGGGTTCAGGTATCTGGTGGTCTTGGAGCTAGTGGCAGGTAGGGTTCAGGTATCTGGTGGTGGTCTTGGAGCTAGTGGCAGGTAGGGTTCAGGTATCTGGTGGTCTTGGAGCTGGTGGCAGGTAGGGTTCAGGTATCTGGTGGTCTTGGAGCTAGTGGCAGGTAGGGTTCAGGTATCTGGTGGTCTTGGGGCTAGTGGCAGGTAGGGTTCAGGTATCTGGTGGTCTTGGAGCTAGTGGCAGGTAGGGTTCAGGTATCTGGTGGTCTTGGAGCTAGTGGCAGGTAGGGTTCAGGTATCTGGTGGTCTTGGAGCTAGTGGCAGGTAGGGTTCAGGTATCTGGTGGTCTTGGAGCTAGTGGCAGGTAGGGTTCAGGTATCTGGTGGTGGTCTTGGAGCTAGTGGCAGGTAGGGTTCAGGTATCTGGTGGTGGTCTTGGAGCTGGTGGCAGGTAGGGTTCAGGTATCTGGTGGTGGTCTTGGAGCTAGTGGCAGGTAGGGTTCAGGTATCTGGTGGTGGTCTTGGAGCTAGTGGCAGGTAGGGTTCAGGTATCTGGTGGTGGTCTTGGAGCTAGTGGCAGGTAGGGTTCAGGTATCTGGTGGTCTTGGAGCTAGTGGCAGGTAGGGTTCAGGTATCTGGTGGTCTTGGAGCTAGTGGCAGGTAGGGTTCAGGTATCTGGTGGTCTTGGAGCTGGTGGCAGGTAGGGTTCAGGTATCTGGTGGTCTTGGAGCTAGTGGCAGGTAGGGTTCAGGTATCTGGTGGTGGTCTTGGAGCTAGTGGCAGGTAGGGTTCAGGTATCTGGTGGTCTTGGAGCTAGTGGCAGGTAGGGTTCAGGTATCTGGTGGTCTTGGAGCTAGTGGCAGGTAGGGTTCAGGTATCTGGTGGTCTTGGAGCTGGTGGCAGGTAGGGTTCAGGTATCTGTTGGTCTTGGAGCTAGTGGCAGGTAGGGTTCAGGTATCTGGTGGTCTTGGAGCTAGTGGCAGGTAGGGTTCAGGTATCTGGTGGTCTTGGAGCTAGTGGCAGGTAGGGTTCAGGTATCTGGTGGTGGTCTTGGAGCTAGTGGCAGGTAGGGTTCAGGTATCTGGTGGTCTTGGAGCTAGTGGCAGGTAGGGTTCAGGTATCTGGTGGTCTTGGAGCTAGTGGCAGGTAGGGTTCAGGTATCTGGTGGTCTTGGAGCTAGTGGCAGGTAGGGTTCAGGTATCTGGTGGTCTTTTATTACTGCTTGGTTTACGTTGCAACCCTGAACCCACCAGGACCAGGATGAGGGTCTCTGAGGAACCAGGAGGGAACTGTGCAGGTAGCTGTATACTGAAGCTGATGAGAGGCCCATTGTGTCGTCCTCCCGGGTCAAATTGACCCCATCTCTCTTTTGACTGTTCCTTCTTTCCTTCCTTCTTCCCTCTTTCTTTGCTCCCTCCTTCTTCCATCCTTCCTTCCGTTCCTTCCCTTCCTCCCTTCCTTCTCTCCTAAATTCCCTCCTCTTTTCGTCATTCCTTCCTTCCTTCCTTCCTCCTTTCCCTACTCCTTTCCTTTCCTTCCTTCCTTCCTTCCTTCTCTCCTAAATTCCTTCCTCTTTTCCTCCTTACTCCTTTCCTTCCTTCCTCCTGTCCTTCCTTCCTTCTTTCCTAAATTCCTTCCTCTTTCCTTCCTTCTTTCCTGCCTTCCTTTCCTCCCTCATTCTCTACTCCTTTCCTTTGCTTCCTTCATTCCTTCCTCCTTTCCTCCCTCCTTCATTCCTTCCTTCCTTCCTTCCTTCCTTCCTCTTTTCCTGCTTACTCCTTTCCTTCCTTCCTTCTGTCCTTCCTTGACCTGAGGACAACAGGAGGGTTAACTGCCCCACTACACCTTCCAGATGGTAGATAAGGGGGCATGGCCGGTTCTGTAACTACATTTATTGAACAGCTTTAGTTACTTTTCAGATGCAGATTTGACTCAATGGAAAATATAACAAGCTTTTAAAGTCCAACACATAGTTAAAGATGAAACCAGTCAGCAGTGTGTAGTCGGCTCACATTTCAGATGTCTATGAGTTGTTAACAGCTCCACCAAATACTGATTCTTCCCTCTAAACTTCTCACATGCTTTCATTTCAATAAATGTTCAAATGATCCAATATTTCAGCAAAAATCAAAGATTAGAGAAAAAGTCCAAACACTGAAAACACATTTGTGTATCAGAACTTTGTTTTTTCTTCTTTCCCATTAATCATCTCAGCAGCCCTCACATTTATCTGCTGACCCTTTGGAGGGGCCCCACCCCTAGGTTGGGAACCACTGGACCAAACTAGCTAACTATATATAAAGTAGTATAAACTAGCTAACTGTATATAAAGTAGTGTAAACTAGCTAACTGTATATAAAGTAGTATAAACTAGCTAACTGTATATAAAGTAGTAAACTAGCTAACTGTATATAAAGTAGTATAAACTAGCTAACTGTATATAAAGTAGTGTAAACTAGCTAACTGTATATAAAGTAGTAAACTAGCTAACTGTATATAAAGTAGTATAAACTAGCTAACTGTATATAAAGTAGTGTAAACTAGCTAACTGTATATAAAGTAGTGTAAACTAGCTAACTGTATATAAAGTAGTGTAAACTAGCTAACTGTATATAAAGTAGTAAACTAGCTAACTGTATATAAAGTAGTATAAACTAGCTAACTGTATATAAAGTAGTATAAACTAGCTAACTGTATATAAAGTAGTGTAAACTAGCTAACTGTATATAAAGTAGTGTAAACTAGCTAACTGTATATAAAGTAGTAAACTAGCTAACTGTATATAAAGTAGTATAAATTAGCTAACTGTATATAAAGTAGTGTAAACTAGCTAACTGTATATAAAGTAGTGTAAACTAGCTAACTGTATATAAAGTAGTATAAACTAGCTAACTGTATATAAAGTAGTGTAAACTAGCTAACTGTATATAAAGTAGTATAAACTAGCTAACTGTATATAAAGTAGTGTAAACTAGCTAACTGTATATAAAGTAGTGTAAACTAGCTAACTGTATATAAAGTAGTATAAACTAGCTAACTGTATATAAAGTAGTATAAACTAGCTAACTGTATATAAAGTAGTATAAACTAAACTGTAATACTACATACTACATCACTATAATACTGCAGTACTTTTACTGTAATACTGCATACTACATCACTATAATACTGCAGTACTTTTACTGTAATACTGCATACTACATCACTATAATACTGCAGTACTTTTACTGTAATACTGCATACTACATCACTATAATACTGCAGTACTTTTACTGTAATACTGCATACTACATCACTATAATACTGCAGTACTTTTACTGTAATACTGCATACTACATCACTATAATACTGCAGTACTTTTACTGTAATACTGCATACTACATCACTATAATACTGCAGTACTTTTACTGTAATACTGTAATACTACATCACTATAATACTGCATACTACATCACTATAATACTGCAGTGCTTCTATATGTATGTGAACATGTGATGCTCCAGTAGGTGCAGCGGGACGTGCTGCAGACGCCTCCTGCTGTGAGCTTCGCCTGCAGACGTTCACTTCCTCGTCTCTTTTATACTTCCACAGATCTTTGAGTCGACCAGTCAGCGTGACTCTTACGTCTGGGTGATGGATTGTAGAGATTTGAAATGTGTTTGCATTAGCTCTGATGCTCTGATGTGAGCCTGTGCAGCCATTCACTGTTTCCCCTCAGAGACGTGACTGGCGGAAAGAAAGGAGGAACTGAGGGAGGAAGAAGGAAGGAAAGAAGGGAGGAAGAAGGAAGGGAAGAAGGAGAGGAAGAAGGAAGGGAAGAAGGAAGGGAAGAAGGAAAGGAAGGGAGGGAGGAAGACGCAAAGAAAGGAGGAACTGAGGCAGGAAGAAGGAAGGAAAGAAGGGAGGAAGAAGGAAGGGAAGAAGGAGAGGAAGAAGGAAGGGAAGAAGGAAGGGAAGAAGGAAGGGAAGAAGGAAAGAATGGAGGAAGGAAGACAGAAGTGACGATATGTGACGGCAGCATTTTATTTTGGAGGCTCAGATACAGCAGCAGCAGAAAGGTGGAAAGTAACGGTGCATTTTAAACATGTCTTCTGCTCTTCTTGCTCTTCTTTGCATTGCTATTGTGTTGTCATGGTGACGAGGCTCTTAGTAAAGTAATTAAACACAAAACTGTCTGGAAGCGAGAAGCAGACACACTAAAGCAGAGAATTAGAGAGAGAATTACACCAAACGGACAGAGTCAAAAAAAAGAAAAAAGGACCCAAGCCGACAGTTTTATTTAACGTTGTGTCTT
>NC_070586.1:1539326-1541826 GCF_027409825.1 Scomber japonicus | reverse complement strand
AGATGAACGTCATCGCGGCCGACATGTGCACCAACGCTCGGAGAGTTCGCAAACGTTGGCTCCCAAAGATCCAGTCGCTCCTCCCCGACAGCCTCCCCGCCTCCTCCCACCCCCGCAAGGGCAAGAGAGGAGGAGGAGGAGGGGGGGGAGCAGGCGTTCAGGGCGGTGGAGGAGGAGGAGGAGGAGGTCAAGGAGGAGACGGAGCGGTGCAGCCCAGTGGAAGCCCCTTCGAGCTGGACCTGCGGCAGCTCAGCGCCTCCTACCTCGGCCTGGAGGCGCCGCTGTACGCCGAGCGGCGGGAGCGCGAGAGGGAGGCGGCGGCGGAGCGCGAGAGGGAGAAGGAGGCGCCGGCCGCCCTCCTGCCTCACCTGCAGTTCGCCGGGTCCCGCGGTGGAGGAGGGGGAGGGGGGGGAGGCGGGCAGGTGGAGGAGGCGCTGATGGGAGGCGAGGCGGACGGAGGAGGGAGGCTACAGACTGAGCAACCCCCGGACCTCCCGCTGTCCCTGTCCTCCTCCTCTTCTGCCTCCTCTTCTGCCTCCTCCTCCTCCTCCTCACACCCCTCCCCCCAGCCCGCAGAGCCCGCCCCCGCTCACAGGGGATTGGCCGACACGGATGAGAGGGGGGAGGAACCTCTGGAAGACAGCCAATAAGCTTTCTATTGCATCTGCCTACCTGTAAATAACACAATAGCTACCTGTCCCCTGTCTGTCTACCTGTCTGTCTACCTGTCTGTCTCTCTACCTGTCTGTCTACCTGTCTGTCTACCTGTCTGTCTACCTGTCTACCTGTCTGTCTACCTGTCTGTCTCTCTACCTGTCTGTCTACCTGTCTGTCTACCTGTCTGTCTACCTGTCTGTCTACCTGTCTGTCTCTCTACCTGTCTGTCTACCTGTCTGTCTCTCTACCTGTCTGTCTACCTGTCTGTCTATCTGTCTGTCTCTCTACCTGTCTGTCTGTCTACCTGTCTGTCTACCTGTCTGTCTCTCTACCTGTCTGTCTCCCTACCTCACTACCTGTCTGTCTCTCAACCTGTCTGTCTCCTTACCTCACTACCTGTCTGTCTCTCTACCTGTCTGTCTACCTGTCTGTCTCCCTACCTCACTACCTGTCTGTCTCCCTACCTCACTACCTGTCTGTCTCTCTACCCGTCTGCCTCCTTACCTCACTACCTGTCTGTCTCTCTACCTGTCTGCCTCCTTACCTCACTACCTGTCTGTCTCTCTACCTGTCTGCCTCCTTACCTCACTACCTGTCTGTCTCTCTACCTGTCTGCCTCCTTACCTCACTACCTGTCTGTCTCTCTACCTGTCTGCCTCCTTACCTCACTACCTGTCTGTCTCTCTACCTGTCTGCCTCCTTACCTCACTACCTGTCTGTCTCTACCTGTCTGTCTCCTTACCTCATTACCTGTCTGTCTCTACCTGTCTGCCTCCTTACCTCACTACCTGTCTGTCTCTACCTGTCTGTCTCCTTACCTCACTACCTGTCTGTCTCTACCTGTCTGCCTCCTTACCTCACTACCTGTCTGCCTCCTTACCTCACTACCTGTCTGTCTCCTTACCTCACTACCTGTCTGTCTCTACTTGTCTCTACCTGGCTGCCTCCTTACCTCACTACCTGTCTGTCTCCTTACCTCACTACCTGTCTGTCTCTACCTGTCTCTCTACCTGTCTGCCTCCTTACCTCACTACCTGTCTGCCTCCTTACCTCACTACCTGTCTGTCTCTCTACCTGTCTGCCTCCTTACCTCACTACCTGTCTGTCTCTCTACCTGTCTGCCTCCTTACCTCACTACCTGTCTGTCTCTCTACCTGTCTGCCTCCTTACCTCACTACCTGTCTCTCTACCTGTCTGCCTCCTTACCTCACTACCTGTCTGCCTCCTTACCTCACTACCTGTCTCTCTACCTGTCTGTCTCCTTACCTCACTACCTGTCTGTCTCCTTACCTCACTACCTGTCTGTCTCTACCTGTCTGTCTCCTTACCTCACTACCTGTCTGTCTCTCTACCTGTCTGCCTCCTTACCTCACTACCTGTCTGTCTCTACCTGTCTGCCTCCTTACCTCACTACCTGTCTGCCTCCTTACCTCACTACCTGTCTGTCTCTACCTGTCTGCCTCCTTACCTCACTACCTGTCTGTCTCTCTACCTGTCTGCCTCCTTACCTCACTACCTGTCTGTCTCTACCTGTCTGCCTCCTTACCTCACTACCTGTCTGTCTCTACCTGTCTGCCTCCTTACCTCACTACCTGTCTGTCTCTACCTATCTCTACCTGTCTGCCTCCTTACCTCACTACCTGTCTGTCTCTACCTGTCTGTCTACCTGTCTGCCTCCTTACCTCACTACCTGTCTGTCTACCTGTCTGCCTCCTTACCTCACTACCTGTCTGTCTACCTGTCTGTCTCCCTACCTCACTACCTGTCTGTCTACCTGTCTGCCTCCTTACCTCACTACCTGTCTGTCTACCTGTCTGCCTCCTTACCTCACTACCTGTCTGTC
>NC_070586.1:1526826-1534326 GCF_027409825.1 Scomber japonicus | reverse complement strand
GGTTGAGCTGTTAATGGGTGGATGTGTGCGGATGGTGGAGCTGTTGTTGATTTAGATGGTTGTTTAGCGGGTTAGCTCCGCTGGTTAGCCCGCTGAGCATGCAGAGCGGAGCCGCAGGTGTTACAGGGAATCTGGTCACCGTGTTATCTGATGCCCCTCACCTATGTGTCCTCCTTTTAAAAGAGTTTAACTGTAGTTCAATCCCCTTTTGAAATACACACTCCCCTGTGTTAAGTTAAATAGTGTTCAGGAGACTCATTCAACTCTCCTAATCTATGTTGTTAATGTTAGAAAGTCATCAATTAACACTGTCCCCAGTTTAACCGAAACACCGGACTCCCACATCTGTTGATCTCTCCGCTCGCTGTTTTCTGAGGGTTTCTGCAGCGTCTTAAAAAGTATTAAAAAGTGAAAAAATTGATCATTTCAATGTTGGGTTTTAAAAAGTCTTAAATACGTCCAGATGTTGCACACTAGCTTCTTATAATACAGTTAGTTAAGTCTTCAGTGTAACTTGTTGAAACCTGCAGAAAGCCTGTTTCAGAGGTTTTATTGTAATGGTTTGTTTGCTGTGTGACAGACAGCTCCAGCCTGAGGAGACTCTGCTTCTCTGTCAGAGAGTCTGAGGCTGAAAACTACAAGAAAAGTCCAGTTTTAAGGTCCAGATGTGGTGACTCACACACACATCCTCATTTTAAAGCCTTTAAATGTAGTTCAACCTATTTATTAATGCATATTCACCTGTTTTAAGTTAATAGTGTTCAGGAGACTCATTCATCTCTCCTAATGTATGTTAATGTTAGAAAGTCATCAGTTAGCACGGTCACCAGTTTAAATGAAACACCGGCTCCCCTCATCTGTTGATCTCTCCGCTCGCTGTTTCCAGAGAGTTTCTGCAGAGTTTTAAAGTCTTAAAAAGTCTGAAATGTGATTTAATGTTAGTTTAAATGTTAGTTTGCTGTGTGAGGGGAAGGTTCAGGCTGAGTTCATGTGTCAGTGTGTTTAAACCTCCTCACTAACACACACACACACTACTCTGCTTCTAACCAGAGAGATGTGTAACTCTGATGGTTTGTCTTTAATTGAGTTATTTAAAGTGTTAACCCTCCTGTTGTGTTCGAGTCGAGGAAGGAAAGGAGGGAGGGAGGGAGGAAGGAAGGAGGGAAGGAAGAAAGGTAGATGGAGGAAGGAAGAAAGGAAGAAGGAAGAAAGGTAGATGGAGGAAGGAAGAAAGGAGGAAGGAAGAAGGAAGGAAGGAAGAAAGGTAGATGGAGGAAGGAAGAAAGGAGGAAGGAAGAAAGGTAGAAGGAAGGAAGGAGGAAGGAAGGAAAGGAGGGAAGGAAGGATGGAAGGAAAGAAGGAGGGAAGGAAGGAAGGAAGGAAGGAAAGGAGGGAGGGAGGAAGGAAGGAAAGGAAGGAAGAAAGGTAGATGGAGGAAGGAAGAAAGGAGGAAGGAAGGAAAGGAGGGAAGGAAGGAAGGTAGATGGAGGAAGGGAGAAAGGAAGGAAGGAAGGAAGGAGGAAGGAAGAAGGGAGGAAGGAGGGAAGGAAGGAAAGAAGGAGGGAAGGAAGCAAGGAAGGAAGGAAAGGAGGGAAAGAAGGAAGGAAGGAAGGAAGAGTCACAACAGATGGGTCAATTTGACCCGGGAGCACAACAGGGTCTACTGATCAGCTTTTCTAGATGATCAGTAGACGTGAGCTCAGACCTGAGGACACAAACACGGCTCACTTACACTTTATACACAAATGAAATAAAGAAAAGACTCTATTTAAACTATTTAAACTATTTTTACTTCTTTTTCAAGCTAATAATTTTCCAGTGTTTCCAGTTTAATGATTGAATGTTTGTCTTTAATTGAGTTTAAAGGTTTAGCAGCTTCCAGCGTCTCAGGTAGTTTAAAGTTGTTGTAATAAAAGTTATAAATGTTATAAATGTTATAAATGAAGTTATTAAAACCTAAATCACACTGAGAGGAGTTTAAACCAGACAGATTAATAACTAGTTTATTATATTTTATTATTACTCAGTCGTTTCCAGTTTGAGGTTTTGATGCTTTTGAGATGTTTTAAACTTATTGAGGTAAAAATAAGTTATTAAAATGTAGAAATGATGTTTAGTGGTAGCAGAGTGGATTTTATATCATGAGAGTTATAGTTTAAATAAAAAGCTGAGTAATCAATAAGTTAGTTTATTAACAGAATAATTAGTCATTTAGATTATTAAGTCTTTATTAACAGTTATTTTTCAACCCTGTCCTAAAGTTCTTCAGCTTCTAGTCTGCAGTTTTGAGTCTTTCTATGATAAACTGATGATGAGTTATTTAGTTATTTAGTATAGTAGTATAGTTTAGATGAGTTAAACTTAGTTAAACAACTCTGAGGAGAAACATGTGAGTTATTAAATGTTAGTAAATGATGTTTAGTTGTAGCAGAGTGGATTTTATATCATGAGAGTTACAGTTGAAATAAATCAATAAGTGAGTTTATTAACAGAATAATTAGTCATTTAGGTTATTAAGAGTTATTTTACATTCCTAAAGTTTACAGCTTTAGTCTCCAGGTCTTTATATTCTCTCTATGTTAAACAGATGATTAGTTATATATAGTTATTTAGAGATATTTAGAGGTTTAAATGATTTAAACTTAGTTAAACCTGTGAGGGGAAACATGTGATTTATTAAATGATAGAAATAAAGTTTAGTTCCAGTTAAACTTTGAAACACAGAGAGAGGATTTACAGTTTAAATAAACAGCTGAGTAATCAGTAAGTGAGTTTATTAACAGAATAATTAGTGATTTAGATTATTAAATCATTATTAACAGTTAATTTACATTCCTAAAGTTTACAGCTTCAGTCTCCAGGTTGAGGATTTGATGGTTTTTAAAAAATATTCTTTCTATGTTGAACAGGTGATTAGTTATTTAAAGTTATTTATAGATATTTAGAGTTATTTAAAGGTTTAAATGATTTAAATGGTTTAAACTTAGTTAAACCTGTGAGGTGAAACATGTGAGTTATTAAATGATAGAAATAAAGTTTAGTTGTATAGAAACATGTTTGAGTTAAATATTAAAACAAACAGCCGAGTTATTGATTAGTTTATTTAAAGTTACTTTAGGTCGTCAGCAAATAATTATATTTGGTAATTCCTGTAAATATCTCAAAATATCCTTCCTTCCTTCCTTCCTTTCCTTCCTTCCTTCCTTTCCTTCCTTCCATCTGTTCTTCCTCCCTCCCTCCTTCTCTCCTCCCTCCTTCTCTCCTTCCTTCCTCCATCCCCCTTTCTTCTTCCTTCTTTCTTCCCTTCCTCCCTCCCTCCTTCTCTCTTTCTTTCCTCCTCCCTACCTTCCTTCCTTGCTTTCCTTCCTCCGTCCTTCCTTCCTTTCCTTCCTCCCTTCCTTTCAATGAGTGTCCTATAAAGGATTAATGATAATATAATCTGTTAATATTCACTTTATTAAAGATGATTTAATCTATTAATAAAAAGCTGATTAAAGGTTTGGGTTAGTTAATTAATTAATTGAATTAAACAGGATTAGATTAAAATGCTCAGTTTGAACTATAATTTACTTTTTCACTATTTTTCTGGTTTAAAATCAAAAGCATGAATCAGCTGATCGATTAATAAACATATTAATAATCAATAGTTTCTGATAATAATTAATAATCAATAGTTTCTGATAATAATAATAATTAATCAATATTTTTTGCCTTTAATAGAAAAAACCCGTTCCATCAAAGTAAAGATTATAAACTATAACTAAAGAGTTTCATCAACGAGCTGAAAACTGATTCTGTTCATTGATTATCTGACGTCATGTTTGACTCTCAGGTTTTTATTCATCATTTAAATAATCAATAATGAAACTGATCAGTACTTCAAACTCGACCTTTTCTTTTTATCAACGATCAATAAAATAGTTTAAACCTGTTAAAGATAAATCTCTCCTTTAATCAATTAATCCGTTATTCTGTAATTAACCCTTTATAGGACACTCATTGGAAGGAAGGGAGGAAGGAAGGAAGGTAGGGGGGAGGAAAGGAAGGAAGAAGAAAGGGGGATGGAGGAAGGAAGGGAGGAGAGAAGGGGGGATGGAGGAAGGAAGGGAGGAGAGAAGGGGGGATGGAGGAAGGAAGGGAGGAGAGAAGGGGGGATGGAGGAAGGAAGGGAGGAGAGAAGGGGGGATGGAGGAAGGAAAGAGAGAAGGAGGGAGGGAGGGAGGAAGGAAAGAGAGAAGGAGGGAGGGAGGGAGGAAGGAAGGACAGAAGGGAGAGAGGAAGGAAGGAAGGAAGGACAGAAGGGAGGGAGGAAGGAAGGAAGGAAGGAAAGGAAAGAAAAGAAGGAAGGGAGGAGAGAAGGGGGGATGGAGGAAGGAGAGAAGGGGGGATGGAGGGAGGAAGGAAGGAAGGAAAGAAGGAAGGGAGGGAGGAGAGAAGGTGGATGAAGAAAAGAAGGAAGGATGGAGGAAAGAAGGAAGGTAGGGGGGAGGAAAGAAAGAGAGAAGGAGGGAGGAAGAAAGAAGGAGAGAAGGAAGGATGGAGGAAAGAAGGAAGGAAGGTAGGGAGGAGGAAAGAAAGAGAGAAGGAGGGAGGGAGGAAGGGAAGAAGGGAGGAGAGAAGGAGGGAGGGAGGAAGGAAGGAAGGAAGAAGAAAGGGGGATGGAGGAAGGAGAGAAGGAAGAACAGATGGAAGGAAGGAAGGAAGGTAGGTAGGGGGGAGGAAAGAAAGAGAGAAGGAAGGAAGGAAGGAAAGAAGGAAGGAAGGGAGGAGAGAAGGAGGGAGGGAGGGAGGAAGGAAGGGAGGACAGAGGAAGGAAAGAAGGAAGGGAGGAGATAAGTTGGGAGGGAGGAAGGAAAGAAGGAAGGGGAGAGGAAAGAAAGAGAGAAGGAGGGAGGGAGGAAGGGAAGAAAGAAGGAAGAAGAAAAAGAAAGGGGGATGGAGGAAGGAGACAAGGAGGGAGGAAGGAAGGAAGGAAAGGAAGGAAGGATGGAGGAAATAAGGAACGAGGGAGGGAGGAAGGAAAGAAAGAAGGAAGGAAGGAAGGACACAGGAAATAAGGAACGAAGGAGAGAGAAAGGAAAAGAGGAAGGAAGGAAGGATATTTAGGGATATTTACAGAAGTTACCAAATATAATAATTTACCAGTAAAGGGTTAACTTGTGATGAATTAAATGTTTAACTTTGATTTTATAAGAATGAAAATAAGATATTGATCATTTCCTGTTAATTGATTAATTGATCAGTTAACAAAGTAAAAGACGAATCCTCATTTCAGAGTTCAGACCCGATTATTTTCAACCCCATCTGTTTCGACTGTCCCTTCCTTCCTTCCCTCCTTCCTCCCTTCCTTCCTTCCTCCCTCCTTTCCTTCCTCTTTTCTTTTCTCCCTCCTTCCTACAGTACCTTCCTTCTTTCCTTCGTCCTTCCTTCTTTCCTTCGTCCTTCCTTCCTTCCATCTCCCTTCCATCTTCCTTCCATCTTCCTTCCTTCCTTCCTTCCTCCCACCCTTCCATCTTCCTTCCTTCCTTCCTTCCTCCCACCCTTCCATCTTCCTTCCATCTTCCTTCCTTCCTTCCTTCCTCCCACCCTTCCATCTTCCTGTCTTTTTTCTTTCCTTCCTTCCTTCCCTCCTTACATCCATCTGTCCTTCCTTCCTGTCTTTTTTCCTTCCTTCCTTCCTTCCATCTGTCCTTCCTCCCACCGTTCCATCTTCCTTCCTTCCTTCCATCTTCCTTCCTTCCTGTCTTTTTTTTCCTTCCTTCCTTCCTTCCTTCCTCCCACTTCCTCCCTTCCTTCCTTCCATCTGTCCTTGCTCCCACCCTTCCATCTTCCTTCCTTCCTTTCTTCCTTCCTTCCTTCCTTCCTTCCTTCCTTCCTTCCTTCCTGACTTTTTTTCTTACCTTTCTTCCTCCCTCCCACCCTTCCTTCCTTCCTTCCTTCCTTCCTTCCTTCCATCTTCCTTCCTTCCTTCCTTCCTTCCTTCCTTCCTTCCATCTGTCCTTGCTCCCACCCTTCCATCTTCCTTCCTTCCTTCCTTCCTTCCTTCCTTCCTTCTGTCCTTGCTCCCACCCTTCCATCTACCTTCCTGTCTTTTTTTTCCTTCCTTCCTTCCTTCCTTCCTCCCACCCTTCCATCTTCCTTCCTGTCTTTTTTTTCCTTCCTTCCTTCCTTCCTTCCTCCCACCCTTCCATCTTCCTTCCTGTCTTTTTTCTTTCCTTCCTTCCTTCCTTCCTTCCTTCCTTCCATCTGTCCTTCCTTCAATCTTCCTTCCTTCCTTCATTCCTTCCTTCCTTCCTTCCATCTGTCCTTGCTCCCACCCTTCCATCTACCTTCCTGTCTTTTTTTTCCTTCCTTCCTTCCTTCCTTCCTCCCACCCTTCCATCTACCTTCCTGTCTTTTTTTTCCTTCCTTCCTTCCTTCCTTCCTCCCACCCTTCCATCTTCCTTCCTGTCTTTTTTTTCCTTCCTTCCTTCCTTCCTTCCTTCCTTCCTCTCACCCTTCCATCTTCCTTCCTGTCTTTTTTCTTTCCTTCCTTCCTTCCTCCCACCCTTCCATCTTCCTTCCTCCCACCCTTCCATCTTCCTTCCTTCCATCTGTCCTTCCTTCCTGTCTTTTTTCCTTCCGTCCATCTGTCCTTGCTCCCACCCTTCCATCTTCCTTCCTTCCTTCCTTCCTTCCTTCCTTCCATCTGTCCTTCCTCCCACCCTTCCTTCCTTCCTTCCTTCCTTCCTTCCTTCCTTCCATCTGTCCTTCCTCCCACCCTTCCATCTTCCTTCCTTCCTGTCTTTCTTTTCCCTCCCTTCCTTCCTTCCTTCCTTCCTTCCATCCTTCCTTCCTTCCTTCCATCCCTCCTCCCATGTATTGATCATTGACCGGTCTCTCTCTCTCCTCTGTGTGTTGCAGGTCGTGAGATGGGAGTTTGTCTCCTCGGGGGAAACATCGAGCTGAACGATCAACACCAACGACACCTGAACTGAACACACACTAACACACACACACACACACACACACACACACACACACCACACACACACACACACACCCTCACACACCAGAGAGGGAGTCGGTTAGGTTTTTTTTTCACCTTCAGGTCAGACACTGCCGTCCCACGGTGCATTGCTGCGTCACCGTCGTCCACCATGTCGGACGCCCCCGAGGCTGCACCCCCCAGCCCCCCCCAGCTCACCAACCCGCCCCCCCCTGAGGTCACCAACCCCACCAAGCCCGGCAGGTACGACAATCCTTCCTTCCTTCCTTCCTTCCTTTCCTTCCTTCCTTTCCTTCCTTCCTTCCTCCTCTCCTCCCTCCTTTACTCCCCCCCCTGAGGTCACCAACCCCACCAAGCCCGGCAGGTACGACCATCCTTCCTTCCTTCCTTCCTTCCTTTCCTTCCTTCCTTTCCTTCCTTCCTTCCTCCTCTCCTCCCTCCTTTACCCCCCCCCCCCCAGCTCACCAACCCGCCCCCCCCTGAGGTCACCAACCCCACCAAGCCCGGCAGGT
>NC_070586.1:1519501-1522001 GCF_027409825.1 Scomber japonicus | reverse complement strand
AGCTCATGACCAGAGGTGAGGGTAGGAACCCAAAGCTCATGACCAGAGGTGAGGGTAGGAACCCAAAGCTCATGACCAGAGGTGAGGGTAGGAACCCAAAGCTCATGACCAGAGGTGAGGGTAGGAACCCAAAGCTCATGACCAGAGGTGAGGGTAGGAACCCAAAGCTCATGACCAGAGGTGAGGGTAGGAACCCAAAGCTCATGACCAGAGGTGAGGGTAGGAACCCAAAGCTCATGACCAGAGGTGAGGGTAGGAACCAAGATCGACTGGTAAATCCAGAGCTTTGCCTTTCGGCTCAGCTCTCTCTTCACCACGATGGATCTGTGCAAAGTCCGCATTACTGCAGACGCCGCACCGATCCGCCTGTCCATCTTCCGTTCCATCCTTCCCTATTGCCTAGAAATCCTGTCCGTAAAGATTATGAACAGGATCGGTGACAAAGGGCAGCCCTGGCGGAGTCCAACCCTCACTGGAAACAAGTCCGACTTATTACCGGCAATGTGGACCAAGCTCTGACACCGGTCATACAGGGAACGGACGGCCCGTATCGGGGGGTCCGATACCCCGTACTCCCGGAGAACCCCCCACAGGATCCCCCGAGGGACACGGTCAAATGCCTTCTCCAAGTCCACAAAACACATGTGGACTGGTTGGGCCCCATGCACCCTCAAGGATCCTGCAGAGCGTGTAGAGCTGGTCCACAGTTCCACGGCCTGGACGAAAACCACATTGCTCCTCCTGAATCCGAGGTTCGACTATCCAACGGACCCTCCTCTCCAGCACCCCCGAATAGACCTTACCAGGGAGGCTGAGGAGTATGATTCCCCTGTAATGGGAACACACCCTCCGGTCCCCTTTCTTAAAAAGGGGGACCACCACCCCAGTCTGCCAATCCAGAGGCACTGCCCCCGATGTCCACACGATGCTGCAGAGTCGTGTCAACCATGACAGCCCCACAACATCCAGGGCCTTGAGGAACTCGGGCCGGATCTCATCCACCCCCGGGGCCCTGCCACCGAGGAGCTTTTTAACCACCTCAGTGACCTCCACCGCAGAGATAGGAGAGCCCACACCCGAGTCCCCCGGCCCTGCTTCCTTACCAGAAGGCGTGTCGGTGGGATTGAGGAGGTCTTCAAAGTATTCCTTCCACCGATCCACAACGTCCCGAGTCGAGGTCAGCAGTGCACCGTCCCACAGGCCAAAGAGGTCCTATAGGACTCCTCCTTCAGCTTGACGGCATCCCTCACCACCAGTGTCCACCAGCGGGTTCGGGAATTGCCGCCCCGACAGGCACCGACCACCTTGCGGCCACAGCTCCGGTCGGCTGCCTTAACAATGGAGGCACGGAACATGGCCCACTCGGACTCAATGTCCCCCGCCTCCCCCGGTACATGGTCGAAGCTCTCCCGGAGGTGTGAGTTGAAACTCTCTCTGACAGGAGACTCTGCCAGACGTTCCCAGCAGATCCTCACAGTACGTTTGGGTCTGCCAGGTCTGACCGGCACCCCCCCCCCCCCCACCATCGGAGCCAACTCACCACCAGGTGGTGATCAGTTGACAGCTCCGCCCCTCTCTTCACCCGAGTGTCCAAGACATGCGGCCGCAAGTCCGACGACACGACTACAAAGTCAATCATGGAACTGCGGCCTAGGGTGTCCTGGTGCCAAGTGCACATATGGACCCCCCCCCCCCCCTTATGCTTGAACATGGTGTTCGTTATGGACAACCTGTGACGAGCACAGAAGTCCAATAACAGAACACCACTCGGGTTCAGATTGGGGGGGCCGTTCCTCCCAGTCACACCCCTCCAGGTCTCACTGTTGCTACCAGCGTGAGCGTTGAAGTCCCCCAGCAGAACGAGGGAATCCCCAGGGGGAGACTCTCCAGCCCCCCCTCCAAGGAGTCCAAGAAGGGTGGATACTCTGAGCTGCTGTTTGGACCATAGGCACAAACAACAGTCAGGATCCGCCCCCCCATCCGAAGGCGGAGGGAGGCTACCCTCTCGTCTACCGGGGTAAACTCCAACATACAGGCACCAAGCCGGGGGGCAATAAGTATTGCCACCCCTGCCGGGCGCCTCTCACCAGTGGCAACTCCAGAGTGGAAGAGAGTCCAACCCCTCTGGAGGAGACTGGTTCCAGACTGGTTCCAGACTGGTTCCAGAGCCCTTGCTGTGCGTCGAGGTGAGGCCGACTATATCTAGCCGGAACTTCTCGACCTCACGCACCAGCTCAGGCTCCTTCCCCCCCAGAGAGGTGACGCTCCACGTCCCGAGAGCTAGCTTCTGCAGTGCTGTGATTGGCTGTATGTAAACCCCCTGTTCTGTGATTGGCTGTATGTAAACCCCCTGTGCTGTGATTGGCTGTATGTAAACCCCCTGTTCTGTGATTGGCTGTATGTAAACCCCCTGTTCTGTGATTGGCTGTTTCAGACCGAGCTGCAGGAGTGTCAGAGCGGGCTGAAGGATGTGGAGGCGGAGCTTCAGAAAGCCAATAAC
>NC_070586.1:1507001-1514501 GCF_027409825.1 Scomber japonicus | reverse complement strand
CCGGAGTGATGTCACGTCGGAGTGATGTCACGTCGCAGTGATGTCACGTCGGAGTGATGTCACGTCGGAGTGATGTCACACCCGAGTGATGTCACCTCGGAGTGATGTCACACCTGTTTTTAATTTAGTAAACATTAAATGATCAGAACAGAGGACACAGCTGATGATGTCATGTGATGTCATGTGATGTCATCTCTCTCCCTCAGGCCAAACGGCAGCGAGGCCTCACCTGTCGCTCAGGACATCCAGAAGCCCCGCCCCCCCTCTTCTTCTTCTGTGGGTATAATAAACGGAGGCGTGGCGGCGCTCTCCACCTCCCCGCTGCACCTCCTCTCCTGCTCCTCCTCCCCCCTCTCCCTCTCCCCCATCGACTCCCCGCTGGCCGTCGGCTCCTTCCTGGAGCAGCGGGCGCGCCAGCTGTTCAGACCGGCCAATCAGGGCCAGGACGAGGAGGTGGAGGAGCAGGAGGAAGAGGAGGAGGAGCAGGAGCAGCAGCAGGAGGAGGAGGAGGAGGAAGAGGAGGAGGCCCAGCCAGGGAGCCCTCCTCTGGGTCAGGAGGCGGAGGAGGCGTCGCTCCTCACAGGAAGCCTCCTCATGGAGCCTCCTCCTCCTCCTCGGCCTCCAGCCGTCAGTCTGCCTGAAGACCTGACGCTCGCCGTGCGCCAGCGCAGACACGAGCTGAGCATCATGGACTACGACGAGACGCTGCCCGAGTACTGAGGGGGGGGCAGGAGGGCAGGAGGGGGGGCAGGAGGGCAGGAGGAGGGGGGGGGGGGGGGGGGGGGTAGAACCTCACAGTGTTTGTGATCACTCTCATCAGAACATCAGGACCTTCTGTCTCTCTGATTATAAATAAATGTATTTTTATAAAGACCAGAACCAGAACTACACACAGAACATACAGAACACACAGAACATACAGAACATAGAACATACAGAACATACAGAACATACAGAACACACAGAACACACAGAACATACAGAACATAGAACATACAGAACATACAGAACATATAGAACATAGAGACCACAGAACATACAGAACATAGAACACATAGAACATACAGAACATAGAACATACAGAACATACAGAACATATAGAACATAGAGACCACAGAACATACAGAACATATAGAGAACATAGAACATACAGAACATAGAACATACAGAACACAGAACATACAGAACATAGAACACATAGAACATACAGAACATAGAACATACAGAACATACAGAACATATAGAACATAGAGACCACAGAACATACAGAACATATAGAGAACATAGAACATACAGAACATAGAACATACAGAACACAGAACATACAGAACATAGAACACATAGAACATACAGAACATAGAACATACAGAACATACAGAACATATAGAACATAGAGACCACAGAACATACAGAACATATAGAGAACATAGAACATACAGAACATAGAACATACAGAACACAGAACATACAGAACATAGAACACATAGAACATACAGAACATAGAACATACAGAACATACAGAACATATAGAACATAGAGACCACAGAACATACAGAACATATAGAGAACATAGAACATACAGAACATAGAACATACAGAACACAGAACATACAGAACATAGAACACATAGAACATACAGAACATACAGAACACAGAACATACAGAAGACATACAGAACATAGAACACATAGAACGTGTGTGTGTGTTCTGATGTTCTGTGTGTTAAATCACTATTTTATGATCATGACTAAATCAAAGTATAAACTTCAGTATACACACACAGAACGTAGAACACAGAGAACGTAGAACCTCACTCATATATCCAGCTTAGAGCACTTTATTTGTTCTCCAGAGTCTCAAACGTCGACTCACCGAGCGGAGACTGGAGGTCCTGATCCTCAACGATGAGTCTGATGGTTTGGTCTGCGTGATGAGGATGATGATGATGAGGATGATGATGAGGATGATGAAGGTGATGAAGGTGATGAAGGAGGAGCCGTCGCTGTCACCAAACAAACATAAAAGCCAAAAATAATAAGGGAAATAAAACAGGAAGTCTTTTTTTTAAGTGTTGAGGAACCGACAGCAGCTTTAAACACTAAGTGAGACTCAGTGAGACTAAGTGAGACTAAGTGAGAGCAGTTAAAGACACCACTCACGCACTCAGAGCAGCTCGGTTCTAACATGAGATCAGCAGAACCTTCCTCTGAGTGTGTGAGGAGAACCGACGCTGCTGTAAAAAGAACCTCACGACGACACTGAAGCTGCGTTTGAAGTGATTTTCGTCCTCTAGCTGCTACATGATGATCCGCCTCAGTGTCTGCGGGGTTCCTCGGGGTTCCTCAGGGGTCCTCAGGTTTCCTCAGGGTTCCTCAGGGGTCCTCAGGGTTCCTCAGGGGTGTCCTCAGGGTTCCTCAGGGGTCCTCGAGGTTCCTCGGGTTCCTCAGGGATCCTCAGGGGTCCTCAGGGGTCCTCAGGTTCTTAGGGTTCCTTGGGTTCCTCAGGGGTCCTCAGGTTCTTAGGGTTCCTCAGGGGTCCTCAGGGTTCCTCAGGAATGTCCTCAGGGTTCCTCAAGGTTCCTCAGGGGTCCTCAGGGTTCCTCAGGAATGTCCTCAGGGTTCCTCAAGGTTCCTCAGGGGTCCTCAGGGTTCCTCAGGTTCTTAGGGTTCCTCAAGTTCCTCAGGGTTCCTCAGGTTCTTAGGGTTCCTCAGGGTTTCTTAGGGTTCCTCGGGTTCCTCAGGGATCCTCAGGGTTCCTCAGGGGTCCTCAGAGTTCCTCAGGGTTCCTCAGGTTCCTCAGGGTTCTGCTCTGTAGTATTTGCATGCTGGGTGCTGCGTGCTGGTTCTGAAGTGTTTGAAGCCTTAAACATCTCTCAGCTGCAGACTGACTTTAATCTTTAACCACGAATGTAAACGAGTCAAATCTTCCTTCATGTTGGGAATAAAATATGTCCTCAGGTTCACAGCTCAGGATCTCAGAGGTCAGAGGTCAGAGGTCAGAGGTCAGAGGTTAGGACTCACTGGATGAACGGTGAACTTGTCCTTTAATCCTTTAACATCTGAAGCAGCTCAGTGTGAGTTCAGACTGAAGACACACAAACCAAAGACTTAATAAAACCAGCTGATTAATGAAGTCACACAAACTGTCTCTGAGTCATTATTACACATTTCTGCTGTCTGTCACCATGAAGACACAGTACTGCAGTATTACAGTAAAAGTACTGCAGTATTATAGTGATGTAGTATGCAGTATTACAGTAAAAGTACTGCAGTATTATAGTGATGTAGTATGCAGTATTACAGTAAAAGTACTGCAGTATTATAGTGATGTAGTATGCAGTACTACAGTAAAAGTACTGCAGTATTATAGTGATGTAGTATGCAGTATTACAGTAAAAGTACTGCAGTATTATAGTGATGTAGTATGCAGTATTACAGTAAAAGTACTGCAGTATTATAGTGATGTAGTATGCAGTATTACAGTAAAAGTACTGCAGTATTATAGTGATGTAGTATGCAGTATTACAGTAAAAGTACTGCAGTATTATAGTGATGTAGTATGCAGTATTATAGTAAAAGTACTGCAGTATTATGAGTGATGTAGTATGCAGTATTACAGTAAAAGTACTGCAGTATTATAGTGATGTAGTATGCAGTATTACAGTAAAAGTACTGCAGTATTATGAGTGATGTAGTATGCAGTATTACAGTAAAAGTACTGCAGTATTATGAGTGATGTAGTATGCAGTATTACAGTAAAAGTACTGCAGTATTATAGTGATGTAGTATGCAGTATTACAGTAAAAGTACTGCAGTATTATGAGTGATGTAGTATGCAGTATTACAGTAAAAGTACTGCAGTATTATGAGTGATGTAGTATGCAGTATTACAGTAAAAGTACTGCAGTATTATAGTGATGTAGTATGCAGTATTACAGTAAAAGTACTGCAGTATTATGAGTGATGTAGTATGCAGTATTACAGTAAAAGTACTGCAGTATTATAGTGATGTAGTATGTAGTATTACAGTAAAAGTACTGCAGTATTATAGTGATGTAGTATGCAGTATTACAGTAAAAGTACTGCAGTATTATAGTGATGTAGTATGCAGTATTACAGTAAAAGTACTGCAGTATTATGAGTGATGTAGTATGCAGTATTACAGTAAAAGTACTGCAGTATTATAGTGATGTAGTATGCAGTATTACAGTAAAAGTACTGCAGTATTATGAGTGATGTAGTATGCAGTATTACAGTAAAAGTACTGCAGTATTATGAGTGATGTAGTATGCAGTATTACAGTAAAAGTACTGCAGTATTATGAGTGATGTAGTATGCAGTATTACAGTAAAAGTACTGCAGTATTATAGTGATGTAGTATGCAGTATTACAGTAAAAGTACTGCAGTATTATAGTGATGTAGTATGCAGTATTACAGTAAAAGTACTGCAGTATTATAGTGATGTAGTATGCAGTATTACAGTAAAAGTACTGCAGTATTATAGTGATGTAGTATGCAGTATTACAGTAAAAGTACTGCAGTATTATAGTGATGTAGTATGCAGTATTACAGTAAAAGTACTGCAGTATTATAGCGATGTAGTATGCAGTATTACGGTAAAAGTACTGCAGTATTATAGCGATGTAGTATGCAGTATTACAGTAAAAGTACTGCAGTATTATAGTGATGTAGTATGCAGTATTACAGTAAAAGTACTGCAGTATTATAGTGATGTAGTATGCAGTATTACAGTAAAAGTACTGCAGTATTATGAGTGATGTGGTATGCAGTATTACAGTAAAAGTACTGCAGTATTATAGTGATGTAGTATGCAGTATTACAGTAAAAGTACTGCAGTATTATGAGTGATGTAGTATGCAGTATTACAGTAAAAGTACTGCAGTATTATGAGTGATGTAGTATGCAGTATTACAGTAAAAGTACTGCAGTATTATAGTGATGTAGTATGCAGTATTACAGTAAAAGTACTGCAGTATTATGAGTGATGTAGTATGCAGTATTACAGTAAAAGTACTGCAGTATTATAGTGATGTAGTATGCAGTATTACAGTAAAAGTACTGCAGTATTATAGTGATGTAGTATGCAGTATTACAGTAAAAGTACTGCAGTATTATAGTGATGTAGTATGCAGTATTACAGTAAAAGTACTGCAGTATTATAGTGATGTAGTATGCAGTATTACAGTAAAAGTACTGCAGTATTATAGTGATGTAGTATGCAGTATTACAGTAAAAGTACTGCAGTATTATAGTGATGTAGTATGCAGTATTACAGTAAAAGTACTGCAGTATTATAGTGATGTAGTATGCAGTATTACAGTAAAAGTACTGCAGTATTATGAGTGATGTAGTATGCAGTATTACAGTAAAAGTACTGCAGTATTATAGTGATGTAGTATGCAGTATTACAGTAAAAGTACTGCAGTATTATAGTGATGTAGTATGCAGTATTACAGTAAAAGTACTGCAGTATTATAGTGATGTAGTATGCAGTATTACAGTAAAAGTACTGCAGTATTATAGTGATGTAGTATGCAGTATTACAGTAAAAGTACTGCAGTATTATAGTGATGTAGTATGCAGTATTACAGTAAAAGTACTGCAGTATTATAGTGATGTAGTATGCAGTATTACAGTAAAAGTACTGCAGTATTATAGTGGTGTAGTATGCAGTATTACAGTAAAAGTATTGCAGTACTATACTAGTTTATACTACTTTATATACAGTTAGCTAGTTTGGTCCAGTGGTTCCCAACCTAGGGGTGGGGCCCCTCCAAAGGGTCAGCAGATGAAGGGGAGAAGACAAATAATCCCAATAAATAATATTAATAATAATACTATTAAATAAAACAAAGGAAATCTTCACCAACATCAATAAAACCCAGGTTTACTCTCTGCTGCTGCTGTGACGTCACCAGCACGCGCAGCTCTGTCTTCAACGCGCTCATGAGAGAATGACGTCCTCCCCTAGCAACAAGGAAAGAGAAGCGTCATAGCAACCGAGCTCCTCACGGCACAAGCACACCGAAGAACAAGAACAAGAACAAGAAGAAGGTGTGTTCATGTTTATATTAATATTTATATATTTATTTCTGTTTTCTGCGTTTAAAATCAATTAATTAAACAAACTTCCGGTAACTGAAGCTGGTTCATTAGCTTCACATGACGTTTGTCTGATTCATTTCTACACTAACCCTTTCATCACGTTTTCATTTCCACAATATGTTTATTGTCATTTACATACATATATATATATATATATTTATATATTTATATTTCTCCCTTTACATTTTTAATACTTTATATTTCCATCTGTAATAATGTTCATGTTCCCAAAGCTGAATAAAGTCTTTCTGCTTTCCCTTAACGATGTAAGTTAGTCTCTCCAGCCTCCGGAAGGAAGGAAGGAAGGAGGGAGGGAAGGAAGGAAGGAAGGAACGAGGGAAGGAAGGAAGGAAGGAGGGAAGGAAGGAAGGAAGGAAGGAACGAGGGAAGGAAGGAAGGAGGGAAGGAAGGAAAGAAGGAAGGAGGGAGGGAAGGAAGGAAGGAAGGAACGAGGGAAGGAAGGAAGGAGGGAGGGAAGGAAGGAAGGAGGGAAGGAAGGAAGGAAGGGGGAGGGAAGGAAGGAAGGAAGGAAGGAAGGAGGGAGGGAAGGAGGGAGGGAAGGAAGGAAGGAAGGGAGAGGGAGGGAAGGAAGGAAGGAAGGAGGGAGGGAAGGAAGGAAGGAGGGAGGGAAGGAAGGAAGGAAAGGGGGAGGGAGGGAAGGAAGGAGGGAAGGATGGAAGGAAGGATAAACGTGTGATGCATTCAGGTTCCTCAGGATAAGCGTGTGATGCCTTCAGGTTCCTCAGGATAAACGCGTGATGCATTCAGGTTCCTCAGGATAAACGCGTGATGCATTCAGGTTCCTCTGGATAAACGCGTGATGCATTCAGGTTCCTCTGGATAAACGCGTGATGCATTCAGGTTCCTCTGGATAAACGTGCGATGCATTCAAGTTCCTCTGGATAAACGTGTGATGCATTCAGGTTCCTCAGGATAAACGTGCGATGCATTCAGGTTCCTCGGGATAAACGTGCGATGCATTCGGGGTCCTCAGGATAAACGTGTGATGCATTCAGGGTCCTCAGGATAAACGTGTGATGCATTCAGGTTCCCCAGGATAACTGTGTGTTGTGTGTCAGACTGCAGATTGTGATGCATTCAGGTTCCTCAGGATAACTGTGTGTTGTGTGTCAGACTGCAGATGGATGAGACAGTGAAGCCGCTCAGGATTCCTCCTCAGATCTCCGTCTACGCTGACAAACACAACGTGCTGCACCTGGTTCAGGTAAACCATCACACCCGAGACCCTCACACCTCACACCTGAGACCCTCACACCTGAGGCCCTCACACCTTAGTGTCCATGTGGTGTAATTTAACTTTAAAGAGTAAAATGTGAAAATAAACATATGAATAACTTCACACATTCTTTTTTT
>NC_070586.1:1459501-1492001 GCF_027409825.1 Scomber japonicus | reverse complement strand
AGGTTTCTGGCCCCACTCAACAACCGCTGCAGCCAGGCCTCTCTGTGCTCGACAGTCTGGTCTCCTGGAACCTCAGTCCTCGTCCCGCTCTATGTCCGTCCGTTACTAATGTCTTTGATTTATCGATGCCTCATCCTGACCTTTCTTATTGCCCATCTCTTTCACGAGTTGGGCTGCAAATTAGTCAGTTGAGGAAATAGGTAAAGGCCTTCTGGAGAATGCGGGCATCGATCCCGCTACCTCTCACATGCGAAGCGAGCGCTCTACCACTTGAGCTAATTCCCCTGCAGGAAGCTGAGGTCGTCTAGCTCCTCGCTGCGCTTTGCTTCCTTCCTCCCCTCTGGAGGATTCATGTTCCTGGAAGTGGAACAACTTTTTTGTCTTTGGTTCAAAGTGTACAAATTAGACCCTCCACACCTTCCGGGTGTGTGTAAAAACCTGTTAATCCATTGTGCTCTGCACGCGTGAGTTGGAGTCCTGTTCAATTCAGTCCTCCGCGTTCACATGACTACAAGCCAACGAGAAAAGCCTCATTTCCAGACTGCCGGAGAGAGCGATCGACAGTCTTGAAGTACTTAAGACAGGGGAATTAGCTCAAATGGTAGAGCGCTCGCTTAGCATGCGAGAGGTAGCGGGATCGATGCCTGCATTCTCCACAAGGCTTTCTTTCTTTGAGGACGCAATATTGCCTTCAACTTTATTGTGCGCTGCAACAAAGAATTCATATGAAGAGAGCTCTCCTACATGTACTGTAAGCACTTTGCTAGCCTGATTTCTCTTCCCACTCCTTTTTTTCTCTTAACTTTTGCATCAAGTTGAACTTTCCTCAACTTCCCTTTGGGTAGCGTTGGCAGTTTATCAGAGTTGGTTTGACAATGAAAGGCGTCCTGCTGTGTCTCCAGTGTTCACGTCTGTATGCGTGAACGGGCTGTTAGACTGCCAGCTATGATTCAATCCTTCCAAAGAGGTGTCTCACCTATTCACACCTCCAGTCACGTCACCTGACCTCACTGTGTTTCACAGCGTGTCCAAACACGACAAACGCGAGAAGATGGACTTTCAACCTGCTCGTTAACAGACGAGGTGGCCGAGTGGTTAAGGCGATGGACTGCTAATCCATTGTGCTCTGCACGCGTGGGTTCGAATCCCATCCTCGTCGCAGCAACTCCACTTTAGTCAGCTGTGTTGTCACGTCATCGAGCTAACTGGCTCCACCATCAAGGCCTGGATTTACATCCATTAATTCAGTTCAGTTCATCCAGCCAAGGAGGCCAAATCAATCCACGCACCACTGACCAAAAGTAAGCCGTGTCCAAAGACCTTCCTCACATACCTACGAGGGAACAGACGGTCCAAATTGCAGGAAGCTATCACAGCTTGTTACATGTGTCCACTTTCTTTTACCCTCCCAACTAAAAGAGTTCATTAAGATCTGATGAGAGTTTAAATGTTCCTTCACTCATGGAGGATGTCACTGTGATGTCACTGTGATGTCACCGTGATGTCAGAGAGATGTCACCGTGAGGTCACCGTGATGTCACCATGGTCACAGAGTAATTTATTACTGATAGGTTGCAGCAGCTGCTGATATGTGTGTATTAAGGAGTGTGTGTGTGTGTGTGTGTGTGTGTGTGTGTTTGTGAGTGTCTGTGTGTGTCTGTGTGTGTGTGTGTGTGTGTCTGTGTCTGTGTGTGTCAGCGTGTATGTGTCTGTGTGTGTGTGTGTCTGTGTGTGTGTGAGAGAGAGTGACAGCAGCTGATGTGTGTGTGTCAGCGTGTGTGTGTGTGTGTGTGTGTGTGAGTGACAGCAGCTGATGTGTGTGTGTGTGTGTGTGTGTGTGTGTGTGTGTGTGTGAGAGAGTGACAGCAGCTGATGTGTGTGTGTCTGTGTGTCTGTGTGTGTCAGTGTGTGTGTGTGTGTCAGCGTGTGAGAGAGTGACAGCAGCTGATGTGTGTGTGTCAGCGTGTGTGTGAGTCTCTGATCTAAAAGCAGTAATCACAGTTTAGGACAGCAGCGTTTACTTCGATCCTTCATGTTAAAATATCTCGTTCACTTCAAACCTCCCGTCCTCCGGAGCCGTCACATGATTCAAATCTCCCGTTCAGAACTCGCTCAATCACGCAGACGCTCGGCCCGCCTTTCAAAGTCACAATTTTGGCAAATGACTATAATTAATCCTCCTGAGCGGCGGTTTGAGTCCCAGCGGTGCCTCGCTCACCTGCTGACTGACAGCTCTATTTTTAAGTCTTCCTGTCAACAACAGGAAGTGGAGCAGGAGAAGAACGAGAGGCGACGGCTGCTGATGGGATGATGGACAGTCAGAGAGAAACCATCATCCTGCCGCAGTTAGTAAGGAAGGGAGGGAGGAAAGAAGGAAGGTAGGAGGGAGGAAGGAAGGGAGGAAGGTAGGAGAGAAGAAGGAAGGGAGGAAGGAAACGAGGGAAGAAGGGAGGGAGGGAGGAAAGAAGGAAGAGAGGAAGGAAGGAAGGTAGGAGGAAGGTAGGAGAGAAGAAGGAAGGGAGGAAGGTAGGAGAGAAGAAGGAAGGGAGGAAGGAAACGAGGGAAGAAGGGAGGGAGGGAGGAAAGAAGGAAGAGAGGAAGGAAGGAAGGTAGGAGGGAGGGAGTAAAGAAGGAAGGAAAGAAGGAAGGAAGGAGAGAAGGAAAGGAGGAAGGAAGGAAGGTAGGAGGGGGGGAGGAAGGAAGGAAGGTAGGAGAGAAGAAGGAAGGGAGGAAGGAAACGAGAGAAGAAGGGAGGGAGGGAGGAAAGAAGGAAGAGAGGAAGGAAGGAAGGTAGGAGGGAGGGAGTAAAGAAGGAAGGAAAGAAGGAAGGAAGGAGAGAAGGAAAGGAGGAAGGAAGGAAGGTAGGAGGGGGGGAGGAAGGAAGGAAGGTAGGAGAGAAGAAGGAAGGGAGGAAGGAAACGAGAGAAGAAGGGAGGGAGGGAGGAAAGAAGGAAGAGAGGAAGGAAGGAAGGTAGGAGGGAGGGAGGAAAGAAGGTAGGAGGGAAAGAAAGGAGGGAGGAAAGAAGGAAGGAAGGAGAGAAGGTAGGAGGGAGGGAGGAAAGAAGGTAGGAGGGGAAGAAAGGAGGGAGGAAAGAAGGAAGGAAGGAGAGAAGGAAAGGAGGAAGGAAGGAAGGTAGGAGGGAGGGAAGGAAGGTAGGAGGGAGGGAGGAAAGAAGGAAGGAAGGAGAGAAGGAAAGGCTGACTGACAGCTCTATTTTTAAGTCTTCCTGTCAACAACAGGAAGTGGAGCAGGAGAAGAACGAGAGGCGACGGCTGCTGATGACATGATGGACAGTCAGAGAGAAACCATCATCCTGCCGCAGTTAGTAAGGAAGGGAGGGAGGAAAGAAGGAAGGTAGGTAGGAGGTAGGAAGGAAGGAAGGAAGGTAGGAGAGAAGAAGGAAGGGAGGAAGGAAACGAGGGAAGAAGGGAGGGAGGAAGGAAACGAGAGAAGAAGGGAGGGAGGGAGGAAAGAAGGAAGAGAGGAAGGAAGGAAGGTAGGAGGGAGGGAGGAAAGAAGGAAGGAAAGAAGGAAGGAAGGAGAGAAGGAAAGGAGGAAGGAAGGAAGGTAGGAGGGAGGAAGGAAGGAAGGAAGGTAGGAGAGAAGAAGGAAGGGAGGAAGGAAACGAGGGAAGAAGGGAGGGAGGGAGGAAAGAAGGAAGAGAGGAAGGAAGGAAGGTAGGAGGGAGGGAGGAAAGAAGGAAGGAAGGAAAGGAGGGAGGAAAGAAGGAAGGAAGGAGAGAAGGTAGGAGGGAGGGAGGAAAGAAGGTAGGAGGGGAAGAAAGGAGGGAGGAAAGAAGGAAGGAAGGAGAGAAGGAAAGGAGGAAGGAAGGAAGGTAGGAGGGAGGGAGGAAAGAAGGAAGGAAGGAGAGAAGGAAAGGCTGACTGACAGCTCTATTTTTAAGTCTTCCTGTCAACAACAGGAAGTGGAGCAGGAGAAGAACGAGAGGCGACGGCTGCTGATGGGATGATGGACAGTCAGAGAGAAACCATCATCCTGCCGCAGTTAGTATGGAAGGGAGGGAGGAAAGAAGGAAGGAAGGTAGGAGGGAGGAAGGAAGGAAGGAAGGTAGGAGAGAAGAAGGAAGGGAGGAAGGAAACGAGGGAAGAAGCGAGGGAGGGAGGAAAGAAGGAAGAGAGGAAGGAAGGAAGGAAGGTAGGAAGGTAGGAGAGAAGAAGGAAGGGAGGAAGGTAGGAGAGAAGAAGGAAGGGAGGAAGGAAGGAAGGTAGGAGGGAGGGAGGAAAGAAGGAAGGAAGGAAAGGAGGGAGGAAAGAAGGAAGGTAGGAGGGAGGAATGAAGGAAGGAAGGTAGGAGAGAAGAAGGAAGGGAGGAAGGTAGGAGAGAAGAAGGAAGGGAGAAGGAAGGAGGGAGGGAGGAGGAAGAAGGAAGGGAGAGAGAAGGAAGGAGGAAGGAGGAGAAGAAGGAAGGGAGGAAGGAGGAAGGAGGAAGGAAGGAAGGTAGGAGGGGGGAGGAAGGAAGGTAGGAGGGAAAGAAAGGAGGGAGGAAAGAAGGAAGGTAGGAGGGAGGAAGGAAGGCAGGAGGGAGGGAGGAAAGAAGGTAGGAGGGAAAGAAAGGAGGGAGGAAAGAAGGAAGGAAGGAGAAAAGGAAAGGAGGAAGGAAGGGAGGTAGGAGGGAGGGAGGGAGGAAAGAAGGTAGGAGGGAAAGAAAGGAGGGAGGAAAGAAGGAAGGAAGGAGAGAAGGAAAGGAGGAAGGAAGGAAGGTAGGAGGGAGGGAGGAAAGAAGGTAGGAGGGAAAGAAAGGAGGGAGGAAAGAAGGAAGGAAGGAGGGAGGAAAGAAGGAAGGAAGGAAGAAGGAAGGGAGGAAACCCTATACCAATACTGCATACTACATCACTATAATACTGCAGTACTTTTACTGTAATACTGCATACTACATCACTATAATACTGCAGTACTTTTACTGTAATACTGCATACTACATCACTATAATACTGCAGTACTTTTACTGTAATACTACATACTACATCACTATAATACTGCAGTACTTTTACTGTAATACTGCATACTACATCACTATAATACTGCAGTACTTTTACTGTAATACTGCATACTACATCACTATAATACTGCAGTACTTTTACTGTAATACTGCATACTACATCACTATAATACTGCAGTACTTTTACTGTAATACTGCATACTACATCACTATAATACTGCAGTACTTTTACTGTAATACTGCATACTACATCACTATAATACTGCAGTACTTTTACTGTAATACTGCATACTACATCACTATAATACTGCAGTACTTTTACTGTAATACTGCATACTACATCACTATAATACTGCAGTACTTTTACTGTAATACTGCATACTACATCACTATAATACTGCAGTACTTTTACTGTAATACTGCATACTACATCACTATAATACTGCAGTACTTTTACTGTAATACTGCATACTACATCACTATAATACTGCAGTACTTTTACTGTAATACTGCATACTACACTCATAATACTGCAGTACTTTTACTGTAATACTGCATACTACATCACTATAATACTGCAGTACTTTTACTGTAATACTGCATACTACATCACTATAATACTGCAGTACTTTTACTGTAATACTACATACTACATCACTATAATACTGCAGTACTTTTACTGTAATACTGCATACTACATCACTATAATACTGCAGTACTTTTACTGTAATACTGCATACTACATCACTATAATACTGCAGTACTTTTACTGTAATACTGCATACTACACTCATAATACTGCAGTACTTTTACTGTAATACTGCATACTACATCACTATAATACTGCAGTACTTTTACTGTAATACTGCATACTACATCACTATAATACTGCAGTACTTTTACTGTAATACTGCATACTACATCACTATAATACTGCAGTACTTTTACTGTAATACTGCATACTACATCACTATAATACTGCAGTACTTTTACTGTAATACTGCATACTACATGTTTTCAGGTTAAAGGTCATTTATCTTCAGATTGTTTGAAGCTGCAGACAAACGAGAGAAATACACAATATAACTTTAAAAATCTGAATCTGTTGTTTTTTATAAATAAATAAATAAATAAGTATTGTGAGTGTTGACCTGCTGTCATGTTCATTAATAAAAAGTCATTATCAGGAAGAGTCAGAGACGAGCAGGTTGAATTAAAGCTCAGTCACATCAGAATCTGGTCAGATTAATAAAAGTTGATCTGAATCATCATGAGATCAGAGTTTGCTGCAGAATTTAAAATTATTTATTTGTTCTCAAGATTATAAGTTTTTATCTTCCATCAGGAGAACATGACGTTAGAAGGAGAGAACAAGGTCTGTGTGTCATCCATCTGTTCATTACTATAAATAAGATTATATCTGTTCACAGTCTCACTCTGCTCCGTTAGTCTAGGACACATGTTAAATATAATTTTTGTATGGCGCTCTTATATTGTAATACGGTAGCCTAACAGTGTTGGCTGTTATATGTGGGGTATTACGGTTTTTCATACCTGCGTGTATGCCATGCTGCTTCAGTTTCAGTTGTATGCAGTTGATGAAGGTGACGGATGGACAGAGCCGTACTTTATGTGAAAGTTCATTTAATAAATGATTACATTGAATAGACACTCCTCTTATACTTCTCCACGTCAAGTTAATCCTGCGCGACAGTCAGTTAACTTAACAAGACATTATGTATTTTATCACTTATTATTTTTATTGTATTTCAATCAGACCAACACATCATAATACTAATATGAGTATAAAGTAAAATACACACAGGATGTATTTGCTGCAGTGATTAGAGTGAAACATCTCATTATTTAAAACATGTCTGTTTGTAGTTTCAGAATAAATGTAATAAAAGTTTTTATATCTCATAAATTTGCTGCTAGAAAGTTTTTACTATTTATTTCCTTCGATATGACCCATGAGCCCTGACGCTACTGCGCATGCCCACACGATCAGCTGTGGAGGAGGCGGGGCTTCGGTGACGTACCAGGAAACGTGTTTCCACGCGCGTGTGTCCGGTTCAGTGTTCGGTGTGTTTCACGGTGAGTTTTTATTTTCATCTTTTTCTCAATTTATATGTTTTTTTTATTCACGAGCTCAAACTGCCGGTTGCTTAGAGACTGACCGGAAACAGCTGCTGCTAGCACGCGGCTACACACACACACAGACACACACACACACACACAGACACACACACACACTCTCTCTCGTACACGTGTGTGTGTTGTTGTGTGTTAGTGTAATAAAGTCAGAGCTAACGGTGTTTCGGTGTAAACGGTGACCGTGTTATCTGGTGACTCATTAAATGACGTTAACAGACATTAATGTTAAACTACTATTAAAGCTTTTAGGAGACAGTCACTGATTAACACGGTCACCATTTAAACCGAAACACCGGATTCAGTCAGAATGACGTCAGTGATCGTTTCCTCACGTGACAGTAAAACATGATAAACATTAAAACATCATCAGCTGTTCCTCTGTAAGACATCATGTTTCTACTTCTGATTCATTTAGATTCACTTTAATGTTCACTACTGTCCAGGATTCCTTCCTTCCTTCCTTCCTTCCTTCCTTCCTTCCTCCCTTCCTTCCTTCCCTCCATCAGTCAACTCATCTACAGAATGTTCTTTATTCTTTATAACTGATGCTCTTTCTATTTCTACTGTCATACTGATAGAGAGAGAGACTTCCTTCCTTCCTTCCTTCCCTCCATCTGTCCTTCCTCCCTTCCTTCCCTCCATCAGTCCTTCCTTCCATCTGTCCTTCCTTCCTTCTTTCCTTCCTTCCATCTGTCCTTCCTTCCTTCTTTCCTTCCTTCCCTCCCTTCCTTCCCTCCATCTGTCCTCCTTTCCTTCCTTCCTCCCTTCCTTCCCTCCATCTGTCCTCCCTTCCTTCCTTCCTCCCTTCCTTCCTCCCTTCCTTCCCTCCATCTGTCCTTCCTTCCTTCCTTCCTTCCACCCGTCTTTCCTTCCTTCCATCTGTCCTTCCTTCCTTCCTCCCTTCCTTCCCTCCATCTGTCCTCCCTTCCTTCCTTCCTCCCTTCCTTCCATCTGTCCTGCCTTCCTTCCTCCCTTCCTTCCCTCCATCTGTCCTCCCTTCCTTCCTTCCTCCCTTCCTCCCTTCTGTCCTCCCTTCCTTCCTCCCTTCCTTCCTTCCATCTGTCCAATCATTAAAAGGACATAGAGAGAGACATCCATCCTTCCTTCCTCCCTTCCTTCCTTCCCTCCCTCCCTCCCTTCTTCCTTCCTCCCTCCCTTCCTTCCTTCCTTCCTTCCATCTGTCCAATCATTAAAAGGACATAGAGTGCAAATGAAAGATTAAAATGTAAAGTGCTTTAAAAGAGCTCAATCATAAGCTCAGGAGAAGAGAAATGTTTCTAACCTGGATTTAAAAATGTTCACAGTTCTGCTGCTAGTTTGTTCCAGTTGTGTGCAGCATTTGGAATAAAGGAATATTTGATCTTTCCTCTCCTCGTCTCTAGAAGAAAGTTAAAGCTCCACAAACACTTGAGTTAAGAAGCAGGTTATTGTTGGTCTGATAATAAACTTAAATGTTTGTGGAGCTTTAACTTCCTGTTCTGTTCCTCTCTAATTATGAATATGTCTGATAGAATAACTGACTGTGTGTGTGTGTGTGTGTGTGTGTGTGTGTGTGTGTGTGTGTGTGTGTGACAGCGCTGAGCTTCTACCTGGACCAGGTGAGTTGATGATGTCATCATCAGACGACCAGCTGTGTCTGAACATCAGCAGCAGCTTCTCACCGTCTCCTTCCAGCAGAAGAATACAACTGACTGCTCAGCAGAGATGGGCTCAGGTTAGTGTGTGTGTGTGTGTGTGTGTGTGTGTGTGTGTGTGTGTGTGTGTGTGTGTGTGTGAGTGTGAGTGTGTGTGTGTGCATCATTAAGTAAGTTAAAGAATAAAATAACACTAGAAAATTCCAGGTAAATGTTGAGTGCCACGGGCTACTGCCGGGACAAGTACACAATTTATTTCAATTTACATCTTACTGGTCAGTATCAAGTGTAACAGTAGATGTAAGCAGAGAGTAGCACACAGAGCACAAGGCAGTAGCAACATGCACTAACTCTAAGCACTACACTACAGCACTTTACACTTCATACATACCCTGTATCAATATCATTCATATATATATATATATATACACATAGAGAGAGAGAGTATCAATACTACCTCAGTTAACTGGCAAAACAGACAGACAGGTAGAATTAGCCAATCACAAAAAAGCAGCTCAGTTTCTGCCCAGCGACAGGTTGCTAAGGGCAGCTAAGGCCCTGCGGTTGCTAAGGGCAGCTAAGGCCGTACGGTTGCTACGGCGATTTGAGAATCTGCTTGTAAGTTCTCAAAATCCCCCCAGAATTTGGCTTCTGACAAGGTCCCGAACAATTGCAAACTGTGAGAAAACCGTAACTCCTGTCCAAAAACTGAAAACACTGTGAGAGACACAGAAGCCGGCAGATTCTGACAGTGTTTATTTTATTCAGATATTCCTTAAAATGAGCGAGTAAGCTCAGTGTGAACACAGAGTGAGATTCTTTTGAAAAAAGAAGACAATTACATTAGAGTCAGTGGGGAGTGAGACAGGGATTGCTGCCCGTCTCGGCCCCCCCGTTTAAATTTTGTGCAGATCCCGCCTGTCAACGTCACATTTTATGAATCCCAACACCTATGTCTACATTTTTACAAAAAATTATTTGTCTCATTTTTACGGTTTGGTCGTGAGCTCGAGTTAAAAATAAAAATTAAGGTTATTTTTTACTGCTTCTAACACTCTAGCTAACTGCTGCTTCCACTCTAACTTTGAAGAAAAAGTGATTTCCACTCCTCGTTTGACTGCTCATAGTTTGAAAAGTTTACATGTTATGTAAAAATAGTTTGGTATTTTTCCAGAGAGCACAAGTTTTCCTCCGTTTTAAAGTTTGAATCACGTTTCTACGTGCACGTATCAGAGAGCTCCGAAAGTGACATTTTGTGGGTTTTAAAAAAAATTCCCATTCATTTCCAATGGAGAAATCTCCTGGTTTTTTGGGAATAACTTTGGGAAACTTTGGAATTTCAACACCAAAAGTCATAGCACCCCTCCCCCGATCGAGCCGCACGGTTTGATGTATATATTGTCGGGTTGTCTCAAAGCTGTGGGAGGAGTTACACGCCGAAAAACGGCGGAAGAAGTTTAATAAGTATGGAGAAGATTAATAGTTGCCCCGAGGCCTCGGAGCTGCACACCCGTGGCACTAATGATAATATCTTTAATAAATAATGACCTAATATAATAATATAATATATAATAAATATAATAATACCTGGGGAACAAAACTAACACTAAACTGAAATAAGAAACTAAATCAAAGTAGAAAGTGACGCTGCTACAGAAGAAGAAGAAGAAGAAGTTTCATATTTTATATATTTGTGTTTTTATTCTTTAGAAGAAACAGAAAGCAGAGAAGAGGAAGTTCAACTCCTCCGAGGAGCAGAGACGCTCCTTCAAACAGAGGAGGCTCCCTGAGGCTCAGCAGGAGGAGCAGGAGGAGGAGGAGGAGGAGCAGGAGGAGCAGGAGGAGGAGGAGGAGGAGGTGAAGACTGACAGGACCACACCACAGAAGAAGAAGAAGAAGAGGAAGGAGGGAGAGAAGGAAACAGGAAGGAGCTCCATTAAGACTTCCTCTCTGTTCAAACACAACCCGGAAATACCTGAGCTGCACAGGTACGCTGCTGCTCTCTGATTGGCCAGACACAGCCTCCTCTCATTCTGATTGGCTCGGTGTAACTTTGTGTTTCCTCCGTCAGACCGGCCGTGTGTCAGCTCAAAGAGAAAATCTTCACCTCCGAGTCGTTTTCAGACCTGCAGCTGCACCCTCACCTGGTAACACACATATACACACATACACACTAATACACACTAAATACACACATCCTCACCTGGTAACACACACTAATACACACGTATACACACACACACACACACACAGATATAAACTGGTCCTTTCTGCCTCAGTTCAGCCTCTGACTATTAACAGACCGTTTTAGCCCCCCCCCCCCCCCCCCTCTCCTGATGAGCCCACTCTGCTCTGATTGGCTGTTTTCTGTCCACCAGGTGGCCACACTGAACAAAGTCCTGAATGTTTCCACACTGACCAGGTAAGTACACACACACATACACACACACACACACGCGCACACCTATTTACATTGTTGTTTGTTTTTTACGTTGTTTTTTTTACGTTGTTATTAACGTTGTTTTTTACATTATTTACGTTTTATTTACGTTGTTTTTTACGTTATTTTTTACGTTGTTTTTTTTACGGTGTTTTTTTTACGTTTGTTTTTTACAGTGTTTTTTTACGTTGTTTTTTACGTTGTTTTTTACGTTATTTTTTTACATTATTTACGTTTTTACGTTGTTATTAACGTTGTTTTTTACATTATTTACGTTGTTTTTTACGTTGTTTTTTTACATTATTTACGTTTTTACGTTGTTATTAACGTTGTTTTTTACATTATTGACGTTGTTATTTACGTTGTTTTTTATGTTGTTTTTTACGTTGTCAGGATGAAGGAGTGAACAGATTGTGTCTTTGTGTGTTTTCAGCGTTCAGAAACAGACGATTCCCGTTCTGATGTCCGGACGAGACGCCGTCGTCCGATCTCAGACGGGCTCAGGTGAGAAACGTTCAAACAGCTGACTGACCTGTAACAGCTGACTCACCTGAAACAGCTGACTGACCCGAAACAGCTGACTCACCTGAAACAGCTGACTCACCTGTAACAGCTGACTCACCTGAAACAGCTGACTCACCTGAAACAGCTGACTGACCTGAAACAGCTGACTGACCTGAAACAGCTGACTGACCTGAAACAGCTGACTCACCTGAAACAGCTGACTCATCTGAAATAGCTGACTCACCTGTAACAGCTGACTCACCTGTAACAGCTGACTCTCTCTCTCTGCAGGAAAGACTCTGTGTTACTCGGTTCCGATGGTTCAGAGTCTGCAGGAGATTCAACCCAAAGTGAAACGCTCAGACGGACCTCTGGCTGTCGTCATCGTCCCCACCAGAGAGGTCTGTTAGCAGGGAAGGGTTTAAATAAAGTTTATTAATGGAGGCTTTAAATAAAGTTTATTAATAGAGGGTTTAAATAAAGTTTATAATGTACTGATGAAACCTCTCTCTCTCTCTCAGTTGGCTCAGCAGACCTTCCAGACCTTCCAGAAGCTCCTGAAGGTAACACCAGTGATATTAGTGTCTGCAGTAGTGAACAGTGATGTGGAGCTTTCAGCACCTTCTCCTGGTCTTCACACGTGATGACAGACGGCTGGATGAAGACCAGGAGATGTGGCTGAAAGCTCTGACAGGAAGTGTTTCTGTCTGCAGCCGTTTACCTGGATCGTTCCTGGTGTGCTGATGGGAGGAGAGAAGAGGAAGGCAGAGAAGGCCAGGTACGTTCTGCTGCTGCAGCGCCTCCTACGGGCTGCAGCGCCTCCTACGGGCTGCAGCGCCTCCTACGGGCTGCAGCGCCTCCTACGGGCTGCAGCGCCTCCTACGGGCTGCAGCGCCCCCTACAGGCTGCAGCTCTTCCTACAGGCTGTAACACCTCCTACAGGCTGCAGCGCCTCCTACAGGCTGCAGCTCCTCCTACGGGCTGCAGCTCCTCCTACGGGCTGCAGCGCCTCCTACGGGCTGCAGCGCCTCCTACGGGCTGCAGCGCCTCCTACGGGCTCTAACGCCTCCTACAGGCTGTAACACCTCCTACAGGCTGCAACGCCTCCTACAGGCTGCAGCGCCTCCTACAGGCTGCAACGCCTCCTACAGGCTGCAACGCCTCCTACAGGCTGCAACGCCTCCTACAGGCTGCAGCGCCTCCTACAGGCTGCAACAACCTCCTACAGGCTGCAACACCTCCTACAGGCTGCAACGCCTCCTACAGGCTGCAGAGGGAACTACAGGCTGTAACTCCTCCTCCATATAGTTAATTTGGGTTTAATGATCTGATCTCTGCAGCTCTTCATGTATAAACTCTGTTTTCAGGCTTCGTAAAGGAATCAACATCCTGGTGTCGACTCCTGGACGTCTGGTGGATCACATCAAAAACACCCTGAGCATCGCGTTCAGCGCCGTACGCTGGCTCATCCTGGACGAGGCCGACCGGTAACACACACACACACACATACACACAGAGTAACACACACACACGCACACACACACACACACACACACACAGAGTAACACACACACACACTCACAGTAACACACACACGCACATACACACACACAGAGACACACTCACATAAACACTCACGCACACATACACAATTTTACATACCTGATTGACATAGTAAAGCATTTAAAACTGTGTGTGTGTGTGTGTGTGTGTGTGTGTGTGTGTGTGTGTGTGTGTGTGTGTTTTTCTGTGCGTGTGTGTGTGTGTGTGCGTGTGTGCATGTGTCTGTGTGTGCGTGTGTGTGTGTGCAGGACGTTGGATCTGGGCTTTGAGAAGGATTTAACCGTCATATTAAACAGTCTGAACTCCACCGGACCGAGCCGACAGAACGTCCTGCTGTCTGCTACGCTGACTCAAGGTACGTTAGATTATATATAATATATACATTATATGTACTATATATATACTACAATACTAAATGTACAGTGCTGCTTAACGTTTGTAAATCTTCTCTATTTCTATATAAATGTGATCAGATTAATAAAGTGTAAACCCAGCAGCTCCGTGAGTCAGCTGGTCGTCATAGAAACGTGTGTGTGTGTGTGTGTGTGCGTGTGTGTGTGTGTGTGTGTGTGTGTGTGTGTGTGTGTTACTCTGTGTGTGTGTGTGTGTGTGTGCTACTCTGTGTGTGTGTGTGTGTGTGTGCTACTCTGTGTGTGTGTGTGTTACTCTGTGTGTGTGTGTGTGTGTTTCAGGTGTGACTCGGTTAGCAGACGTGTGTCTCAACGAGCCGGTCAGCATCACTGTGTCCGGTCCCGCCTCCTCTGACCTCACCGCCGCCGTGACCTCTGACCTCGGCCCAGCCGGCCAATCAGAGAGCTTCGCTGTCCCGGAGGCTCTGCAGCAGTTCGTGGTTGTTGTTCCCAGTAAGATCAGACTGGTCTGTCTGGCTGCCTTCATACTGGACAAGTGCAAGGTATAAACTATAAACTATAAACTACTGTCAACTATAAACTACTATAAACTATAAACTACTGTAAACTATAAACTACTATAAACTATAAACTACTGTAAACTATAAACTACTATAAACTACTGTAAACTATAAACTACTGTAAACTATAAGCTATAAACTACTATAAACTATAAACTACTGTAAACTATAAACTACTATAAACTACTATAAACTATAAACTATAAACTACTGTAAACTATAAACTACTGTAAACTATAAACTGTAAACTACTGTAAACTATAAACTACTATAAACTATTATAAACTATAAACTACTATAAACTATAAACTACTATAAACTATAAACTACTGTAAACTATAAACTACTATAAACTACTGTAAACTATAAACTACTATAAACTATAAACTACTATAAACTACTGTAAACTATAAACTACTGTAAACTATAAATTACTATAAACTACTATAAACTACTGTAAACTACTGTAAACTATAAACTACTGTAAACTACTGTAAACTATAAACTACTGTAAACTATAAACTACTGTAAACTATAAACTACTGTAAACTACTATAAACTATAAACTACTATAAACTACTGTAAACTACTGTAAACTATAAACTACTGTAAACTATAAACTACTATAAACTACTGTAAACTATAAACTACTGTAAACTATAAACTACTATAAACTATTATAAACTATAAACTACTGTAAACTATAAACTACTGTAAACTATAAACTACTATAAACTACTGTAAACTATAAACTACTGTAAACTATAAACTACTATAAACTACTGTAAACTACTGTAAACTATAAACTACTGTAAACTATAAATTACTATAAACTATAAACTATAAACTACTGTAAACTATAAACTACTGTAAACTATAAACTACTGTACACTATAAACTACTGTAAACTATAAACTATAAACTACTGTAAACTATAAACTACTGTAAACTATAAACTATAAACTACTCTAAACTATAAACTACTGTAAACTATAAACTACTGTAAACTATAAACTACTATAAACTACTGTAAACTATAAACTACTGTAAACTATAAACTACTGTAAACTATAAACTACTATAAACTATAAACTACTATAAACTATAAACTACTGTAAACTATAAACTACTATAAACTATAAACTACTATAAACTATTGTAAACTATAAACTACTATAAACTATAAACTACTATAAACTATAAACTACTATAAACTACTGTAATTATAAACTACTATAAACTATAACTACAGGTAAACTACAGCTAATATTATAATGTTTTATTTCCAACATGTCTTTTCTCCTTCTGGTTCTTCTTCAGTTCTCTCAGGAGAACAAGCTGATCGTGTTCGTCTCGAGCTGCGAAGTCGTCGAGTTCCTCCATTCCCTCCTCTCCTCTGTCCTCGGCGGGAAGGCGGCCAATCACGGGGCTCCGCTCGAGTTCCTGCGTCTCCATGGTAACATGAAGCAAGAGGTAAGACGCCGCCGTCCAATGAAAAGCAGGCGTTGTTTCTGTTTTCCACCGAGATGGAGCCGGTGCTGGCTTGGAGCTAGCGCTAACCCGAGCTTCTCTTACCAAGCTGTTGCTTTTCCATCAGCAAGGAGCCACGCGATTACGTCACTGTATAACGTAGCCAGCGCGCACCTTTGAAGCACTTCCATGATTCACCAGCGAGAGGCAGCAACATGGCGCACGGCATCTAGCCTGCCGGAAACGAAGAAGAAGAAGATGACAACTCTGGAAAAAAAAAGATAAAAAATAGTAATCAACAAATGTTTAACCCTCTGTAAATGCCACGCTAGCCGGCTAATAAACGTTAGCCCCGCCCCCAGTCCGCTGACTTAATCTGTTCTTGCTTTAGACCAGCAAAGACTTGTTGCTTGCTCTGGCTCCGTTCTGAGGCTCGGGGCTGGAGCTTTGGCGGTGGAAAAGCAAAGAACCAGTGCTTAGTCAGGCTCTGGCTCCGAACCAGCACCAGCTCGGTGGAAAAGGGGTATGTGTGTTTGAGCGCTCAGTCAGCGTGTGTGTTTGTTTTATCCACCAGGAGCGCTCCGAGGTTTTCCAGCAGTTCTCAGTGTCTCGGTCCGGAGTTCTGCTCTGTACGGTCAGTATCTGATTCACACCAATCGATCAACCAAATAATCAATCAGTTCATATTTAATGTTTCATGTTTCAGGACGTAGCAGCCAGAGGTCTGGACCTTCCGCAGGTCACCTGGATCGTCCAGGTAAATATTCACCTGCTGATCTAATGATGACATCATCACCTACCTGAACCTGCTGACTGACCCTGACTGTGTGTGTGTGTGTGTGTGTGTGTGTGTGTGTGTCTCTGGTGTGTGTGCGTGTGTGTGTAGTACACTCCTCCTACAGCAGCAGCAGAGTACGTTCATCGTGTCGGTCGAACGGCTCGTATCGGAGGAAAAGGAAGCGGCCTCCTCTTCCTCACTCCCGCTGAGACCGCCTACATCACCGAGCTGGCCAATCACAACATCAGGTCTGACTCACAGGTTTTATTCTATTATCATGTTATTACCTCACTGACAGTACAGTGTTTCTATTGGTCCTGGTCCTGATGGTGTGGGCGGGTCTTGTTGTGTTTCAGCCTATCAGAGATGAAGCTGTCGGACATCCTGTCCAGTCTGATGCTGGACGACACCTACAAGGGGCGGGGCAAATACCACAGCAAGGTGAGAGCTCAGCAGCAATGACATCACATCTGGCTGCGCCTAGAAATCCTGTCCGTAAAGATTATGAACAGGATCGGTGACAAAGGGCAGCCCTGGCGGAGTCCAACCCTCACCGGAAACAAGTCCGACTTATTACCCGCGATGCGGACCAAGCTCTGACACCGGTCATACAGGGAACGGACGGCCCATATCAGGGGGTCCAATACCCCGTATTCCCGGAGAACCCCCCATAGGATCCCCCGAGGGACACGGTCGAATGCCTTCTCCAAGTCCACAAAACACATGTGGACTGGTTGGGCCCCATGCACCCTCAAGGATCCTGCAGAGGGAGTAGAGCTGGTCCACTGTTCCACGACTCGGACGAAAACCACACTGCTCCTCCTGAATCCGAGGTTCGACTATCCGACGGACCCTCCTCTCCAGCACCCCCGAATAGACCTTACCAGGGAGGCTGAGGAGTGTGATTCACCTGTAATTGGAACACACCCACCGGTCCCCCTTCTTGAAAAGAGGGACCACCACCCCAGTCTGCCAATCCAGAGGCACTGCCCCCGATGTCCACGCGATGCTGCAGAGTCGTGTCAACCATGACAGCCCCACAACATCCAGGGAACTCGGGATGGATCTCATCCACCCCCGGGGCCCTCCCACCGAGGAGCTTTTTGACCACCTCGGCGACCTCCACCCCAGAGATAGGAGAGCCCACACCCGGGTCCCCCGGCCCTGCTTCCTTACCGGAAGGCGTGTCGGTGGGATTGAGGAGGTCTTTGAAGTATTCCTTCCACTGATCCACAACGTCCCGAGTCGAGGTCAGCAGCGCACCGTCCCCACCGTACACAGTGTTGACGATGCACTGCTTCCCCGTCCTGAGACGCCGGATGGTGGTCCAGAATCTCTTCGAAGCTGTCCTGAAGTCGTTCTCCATGGCCTCGCCGAACTCCTCCCATGTCCGGGTTTTTGCCCCAGCGACCGCCGCAGCTGCACTCCTCTTTGCACCTGTCTGCTGCCTCCAGAGTCCTACAGGCCAGAAAGGCCTATCGGACTCCTTCTTCAGCTTGACGGCAGCCCTCACCGCCGGTGTCCACCAGCGGGTTCGGGGATTGCCGCCACGGCAGGCACCGACCACCTTGGGGCCACAGCTCCGGTCAGCCGCCTTAACAATGGAGGCACAGAACATGGCCCACTCGGACTCAATGTCCCCCGCCTCCCCCGGTACGTGGTCGAAGCTCTCCCGGAGGTGGGAGTTGAAACTCTCTCTGACAGGAGACTCTGCCAGACGTTCCCAGCAGACCCTCACAATGCGTTTGGGTCTGCCAGGTCTGACCGGCATCCTCCCCCACCATCGGAGCCAACTCACCACCAGGTGGTGATCAGTTGACAGCTCCGCCCCTCTCTTCACCCGAGTGTCCAAGACATGCGGCCGCAAGTCCGACGACACGACTACAAAGTCAATCATGGAACTGCGGCCTAGGGTCTCCTGGTGCCAAGTGCACATATGGACCCCCCCCCCCCCCCTTAATGCTTGAACATGGTGTTCGTTATGGACAACCTGTGACGAGCACAGAAGTCCAATAACAGAACACCGCTCGGGTTCAGATCGGGGGGGCCGTTCCTCCCAATCACACCCTTCCAGGTCTCACTGTCTGCCAACGTGAGCGTTGAAGTCCCCCAGCAGAACGAGAGAATCACCAGAGGGAGAACTCTCCAGCCCCCCCTCCAAGGAGTCCAAGAAGGCTGGATACTCTGAGCTGCTGTTTGGACCATAGGCACAAACAACAGTCAGGATCCGCCCCCCCACCCGAAGGCGGAGGGAGGCTACCCTCTCGTCTACCGGGGTAAACTCCAACATACAGGCACCAAGCCGGGGGGCAATAAGTATTGCCACCCCTGCCCGGCGCCTCTCACCAGCGGCAACTCCAGAGTGGACGAGAGTCCAACCCCTCTCGAGGAGACTGGTTCCAGACTGGTTCCAGACTGGTTCCAGAGCCCTTGCTGTGAGTCGAGGTGAGGCCGACCACCAGCTCAGGCTCCTTCCCCACCAGAGAGGTGACGTTCCACGTCCCTAGAGCTAGCTTCTGCAGCCGAGGATCGGACCGCCAAGGTCCCCACCTTCAGCTGCCGCCCAGCACACAGCACACCCGACCCCTTTGGCCCCTCCTACCGGTCCACTGGAGGGATTTATGTGATGCTCTAATGTTTATGTGATGCTCTAATGTTTATGTGATGCTCTAATGTTCATGTGATGCTCTAATGTTCATGTGATGCTCTAATGTTTATGTGATGCTCTAATGATGCTCTAATGTTTATGTGATGCTCTAATGTTTATGTGATGCTCTAACGTTCATGTGATGCTCTAATGTTCATGTGATGCTCTAATGTTCATGTGATGCTCTAATGTTCATGTGATGCTCTAATGTTTATGTGATGCTCTAATGTTTCAGAGCTCATCTAAAGCTCTGGAGCAGGAGACCAGAGAGAGAGCGACCGTCCTGCAGACTGAGTTCGAGAACTTTGTTCATTCTGATTCTGAGTCAGTGCAGACGGCAAAGAAAGGTAATACTGCAATACTCTACTGTAATACTACAGTACTTTACTGTAATACTGCAGTACTTTACTGTAATACTGCAGTACTCTACTGTAATACTGCAGTACTTTACTGTAATACTGTAGTACTTTACTGTAATACTGCAGTACTTTACTGTAATACTGCAGTACTTTACTGTAATACTGCAGTACTTTACTGTGATACTGTAGTACTCTACTGTAATACTGTAGTACTTTACTGTAATACTGCAGTACTCTACTGTAATACTGCAATACTTTACTGTAATACTGCAATACTTTACTGTAATACTGCAGTACTTTACTGTAATACTGTAGTACTCTACTGTAATACTGTAGTACTTTACTGTAATACTGTAGTACTTTACTGTAATACTGTAGTACTCTACTGTAATACTGTAGTACTTTACTGTAATACTGCAGTACTTTACTGTAATACTGCAATACTTTACTGTGATACTGCAGTACTTTACTGTAATACTGCAGTACTCTACTGTAATACTGCAGTACTTTACTGTAATACTGCAGTACTTTACTGTAATACTGCAATACTTTACTGTTATACTGCAGTACTCTACTGTAATACTGCAGTACTTTACTGTAATACTGCAGTACTTTACTGTAATACTGCAATACTTTACTGTTATACTGCAGTACTTTACTGCAGTACTCTACTGTAATACTGCAGTACTTTACTGTAATACTGCAGTACTTTACTGTTATACTGCAGTACTTTACTGCAGTACTCTACTGTAATACTGCAGTACTTTACTGTAATACTGCAGTACTTTACTGTAATACTGCAGTACTTTACTGTAATACTGCAATACTTTACTGTTATACTGCAGTACTTTACTGCAGTACTCTACTGTAATACTGCAGTACTTTACTGTAATACTGCAGTACTTTACTGTTATACTGCAGTACTTTACTGCAGTACTCTACTGTAATACTGCAGTACTTTACTGTAATACTGCAGTACTTTACTGTAATACTGCAGTACTTTACTGTAATACTGCAGTACTTTACTGTGATACTGCAGTACTGTACTGTGATACTGCAGTACTTTACTGTAATACTGCAGTACTGTACTGTAATACTGCAGTACTGTACTGTAATACTGCAGTACTTTACTGTAATACTGCAGTACTTTACTGTGATACTGCAGTACTGTACTGTGATACTGCAGTACTTTACTGTAATACTGCAGTACTGTACTGTAATACTGCAGTACTTTACTGTAACCCAGCGTTCTCCTCTCTCAGCCCTGCAGTCCTTCCTCAGGTCTTACACGGCGTATCCGTCTCAGCTCAAACACATCTTCCACATCCGCTCGCTCCACCTGGGTCACACCGCCAAGAGCTTCGGCCTCAGAGACGCTCCGCAGGGTCTGACCCAGAACCAGAACCAGAACCAGAACCAGACCAAGAAGAACCAGAAGAACCAGAACAAGTCAAACAAGCAGACGGCCGGAGACAGGAAGTGAGTCTGTTGCTTAGATACAGAGATGCTCCAGCAGAGAATATTTAACTCAACAGAAATAATATTTATATTTTTGTTTTATATCTTTATATCAGCTGTGTGTGTGTGTGTGTGTGTGTGTGTGTGTGTGTGTGTGTGTGTGTGTGTGTGTGTGTGTGTGTGTGTGTGTGTGTGAGTCAGTCATCTCAGCAGGGTTGTGTGTTAATGAGCATAGACAGACGTGTCAGACACACACACACACACACACACACACACACACACACACACACACACACACACACACACACACACACACTCACATGTCCTGTGTGGACTGACAGTAAACATGATCTGTGACTGAAGGGAGCATTGGCTTTAATTATGTATAGGTGTGTGTGTGTGTGTGTGTGTGTGTGTGTGTGTGTGTGTGTGTGTGTTGTTGACAGCTGCGTCTCACAGCAGGCTTGTCTGGACATGGTCTGACCACTCACACACACTCAGTGGTCAGTAGAGACATAATTACAGGTGTGTGTGTGTGTGTGTGTGTGTGTGTGTGTGTGTGTGTGTGTGTGTGTGTGTGTTTGCATCCACTTTATCCCACAATCCTCTGGGTGTTGGTCAGCGTCATAAACAGATTTAAATCAGTGTGTTCCTCCATCAGACCGTGTGTGTGTGTGTGTGTGTGTGTGTGTGTGTGTGTGTGTGTGTGTCTCTGTGTGTCTCTGTGTGTCTCTGTGTGTGTGTGTGTGTGTCTCTCTGTGTGTGTGTGTGTGTGTGTGTGTGTGTGTGTGTGTGTGTGTGTGTGTGTGTGTCTCTCTGTGTGTGTGTGTGTGTGTGTATGTGTGTGTGTGTGTGTGTGTGTCTCTGTGTGTGTGTGTGTGTGTGTGTGTGTGTGAGCGCAGCAGGAAGTCTTGTACTACCAGCCTCACTGATCAATAACACACACATTTGTCGGTGTTTAAAGAATCAATACGTTAGTCTCTGGCCGCGGGGCAGAACAGCTGGAGGGTTCAACGCTGCTAACCCCGACACACACACACACACACACTCACACTCACACACATATACACACACAGAGAGAGACACACACACACACACACACACACACACACACACACACACACACACACACACACACACACACACACACACACACACACCTCCAGTCTCCTTATCTATCTTCTACTGGTTCCTGTGTGACAGCAGTCAGCTGATCAGTGATCACATGATCAGTTCCTCCTGTTTATACTGAATATTAAAACATGCTCCTCTTCATTTCCTCCTCCTCGTCTTCCTCCTCCTCCTCTTCTTCCTCCTCCTCCTCCTCTTCCGTCTTCTCCTCCTCCTCCTCCTCTTCCGTCTTCTCCTCTTCCTCCTCCTCCTCCTCCTCTTCTTCCTGTTCCTCTTCCTCCTCCTCCTCCTCTTCCTTCTCTTCCTCCTCCTCCTCCTCCTCTTCCTTCTCTTCCTCCTCCACCTCTTCCTCCTTTTATTCTTCCTCCTCTTCCTCCTCCTCCTCCTCCTCTTCCTGTTCCTCCTCCTCTTATTCTTCCTCCTCTTCCTTCTCCTCCTCTTCCTCCTCTTCCTCCTCCTCTTATTCTTCCTCCTCCTCCTCCTCCTCCTCCTTCTCTTCCTCCTCCTCCTCTTCCTTCTCTTCCTCCTCCTCCTCTTCCTTCTCTTCCTCCTCCTCTTATTCTCCTCCTCCTTCACCTCCTTCTTCTCTTCCTCCTCCTCCTCTTCCTTCTCCTCCTCCTCTTCCTCCTCTTATTCTTCCTCTTCCTCCCCCTCCTCCTCCTCCTCTTATTCTTCCTCCTCCTCCTCCTCCTCCTCTTATTCTTCCTCCTCCTCCTCCTCTTCCTCTCCCTCCTCCTCCTCCTCCTCCTCCTCCTCCTCCTCCTCCTCCTCCTCCTCCTCCTCCTCCTCCTCCTCAGGTTCTCTCCTGGTCAGAGGGAGGCCAGCTTGTTTCGCTCTGAGTTCTCCAGCGGTTTGGAGGAAGGAGACGCCAAGAAAAAGAAGAAGAAGAGGAAGAAGACATTTGATGAGCCAGGAGAGGAAGAGGAGGAATAAAGGAGGAGAGGAAGAGGAGGAGTAAAGGAGGAGTAAAGGAGGAGTCGGGTTCTCCTCCTCGTAGAGCCGACAGGAAGTAAACTGATGACATCACCATGAATTATAATAGTTTAACATCATTTTATAGAAGTGATGAATGAATCAGACGTTGAGACAAACTTTTAAAATGTGTCTTGTTTTAAAAGTCACACATCAGGATAATGTCATTTACATTTATATCAAAATGTATTTCTACTCTTTAAAGTTTTTGTTTGTTGGTAAAAGATTTATTTTCTTTTTCTTTTTAGGAAAATAAAAAAAATAAGAACAGAAAAAAAAAAACTCCAGCAGCATCTTTTTATCTTCATCATGAACGACGAGACGAGTTCAGTTTATAAAATGTGTTTATGTGTCTGTAAAGTTTAACCCTGTTGTCCTCAGGTCAAGGGAAGGAAAGGAGAAAAGGAGTAAGGAGGGATGGAGGAAAGAAAGAAGGAAGGAAAGGAGAGAGGGAGGAAGGAAAGGACGAAGGAAGGAATTTAGGAGAGAAAGGAGGAAGGAAGGAAAGAAAAAGAAAGAAAGAAAGGAGGGAGTGAAGGAAGGAAGGAAAGGAGTATGGAGAGGAGGAAGGAAGGAAAGGAGGTAGGGAGGAAAGGAGGAAGAAGGGTGGAGGGTAAGAAGGAAGGAAAAGGAGGAAGGAAGGAAGGAATTTAGGAGAGGAGGAAGGAAGGAAAAGGAAGGGAGGAGTAGGGAGCAAAGAAAGAGGGGTGGAGGGTAAGAAGGAAGGAAGGAAGAGTCAAAAGAGATAAAATGTGTTTATGTGTCTGTAATGTTTAACCCTGTTGTCCTCAGGTCAAGGAAGGACAGGAGGAAGGAAGGAAGGAAAGGAGGAAAGGACAGGAGGAAAGGAGTAAGGATGAAAAGAGGAAGGAATTTAGGAGAGAAGGAAGGAAAGGAGGAAAGAAAGAAAGGAGGGAGTGAAGAAAGAAGCAAGGAAGGTAAGGAGGGAGGGAGGAAAGTAGGAAGGAGGGAGGAAAGGACAAAGGAAGGAATTTAGGAGAGGAGGGAGGAAAGAAAGAAAGGAGGGAGGAAAGGAGGAGGAAAGGAAAAAAGGAGGGAGTGAAGAAAGGAGGAAGGAAAGGAGTAAGGACGAAAAGAGGAAGGAATGTAGGACAGAAGGAAGGATGGAAAGAAAGGAGTAAGGAGCGGTGGAGAGTAAGAAGGAAGGAAGGGAGGGAGGGAGGAAGGAAGGAGGGAGTGAAGAAATGAGGAAAGAAGCAAGGAGGAAGGAAGGAAAGAAAGGAGGGAGTGAAGAAAGGAGGAAGGAAGGAATTTAGGAGAGAAGGAAAGAAAGAAAGAAGGAGGGAGGGAGGAAGGAAGGAAAGAAAGGAGTAAGGAGCGGTGGAGAGTAAAAAGGAAGGAAGGAAAGAAAGGAGTAAGGAGCGGTGGAGAGTAAAAAGGAAGGAAGGGAAGAAAGGAGTAAGGAGGGGTGGAGGGTTAGAAGGAAGGAAGGAAAGAAAGGAGTAAGGAGCGGTGGAAGGTTAGAAAGAAGGAAGGAAGGAAGAGTCAAAAGAGAGATGGGGGGTCAAAGGTCAAATAAACGGCTCTTATGAACATCTGACTGCTGCTTTAACAAACACCTGAAACGTATATCAGACGATGCAGCCTGAGGGACATGAGTTCAGATATTATAACACATTTACTTTCAGTCCGTGATCTAATGGGTTCGGGTTAGCCCAGATCTAAAAACAGACACTAAAAGGAAAAAAGTTAAAGTGTTTCAGAAATAAAACTAAAAGCATCAACCAGCTGCTCACACATACACACACACACACTCATACACATGCTCTCACACACTCATACACACACACACACACACTCACACACGTACACACACACACACTCACACAAACACACTCACACAAACACACACACACATGCACACACACATGCTCACACACACTCACATACACACATACACATGCGCACACACACATGCACACACACTCACACTCACACACAAACTCACACACACGTACACACACACTCATACACACAAACACACACATACACATGCTCACACACATACATACACACACACTCTCACTGCAGCACTTAAGGGTGTATCCAGCGGTCACTCTGATGTGTAATCGCTGCCTTTTAACTGCATTAATATTTAACGCTAACCCATCAGCTAACCCACCCGCTAACCCATCCGCTAATGCGTTAATATTTAACCCTAACGCTAACCCATCCGCTAATGCGTTAATATTTAACCCTAACGCTAACCCATCCGCTAACCCACCCGCTAACCCACCCGCTAACCCACCCGCTAATGCGTTAATTTTTAACCCTAACGCTAACCCATCCGCTAATGCGTTAATATTTAACCCATCCGCTAACCCATCCGCTAACCCATCCGCTAATGCGTTAATATTTAACCCTAACGCTAACCCACCCGCTAACCTATCCGCTAACCCATCCGCTAATGCGTTAATATTTAACCCTAACGCTAACCCATCCGCTAACCCATCCGCTAACCCACCCGCTAACCCATCCGCTAACCCGACCGCTAACCCACCCGCTAATGCGTTAATATTTAACCCTAACGCTAACCCTAACGCTAACCCATCCGCTAACCCACCCGCTAACCCATCCGCTAACCCGACCGCTAACCCACCCGCTAATGCGTTAATATTTAACCCGCTAATCGCCCCCCAACGATTGGATGGATGGACAAACAGCTGACGAGCACAGCTGGAACTGTTCGCTGATTGGTTGACTGATGATGACGATCAATTAATCCTTTATTAGGTTTTATTTTTCTCTGTTTTCTGAGTCAAACCTCCTTAAGTCTGAGTCAAACCTCCTTAAGTCAGAGTGAATTTTTTTCATGAACACAAATAAACAAACTTTGCTCATTTTTTACATTTTTATTGAAAATTTAAAAAACTGAAATGTAACAGACGTGTTCGGAGTTTCCTTCGTGTCTGACCAATCAGACTTCTTATTTTAGTGATGTCATCATGATGTCACAGCGTTCCTGGATGATAGTTTTTTAACTTTTGGTTTAATTTTCTTGTTCTGCTCCACGGTTCTCCGCAGAGTCGTAATTTAACGGTTGAGTTTGTCGTAGTCACGCTTGCTGTACTGAGATGTGATGTCACGTCAGCTCGACCAATCACGATCAAGCAGCACTGAAAGAACCTGAAGTTGGATTTAGCGTCTCTTCCTGAGGAGAACCCAAATTTAGTTCCAGGACCAGAAGAACCAAGAACGTTCGGTTCCCGAAGAATCTAACAGAAAACTAAAGAGTCTTTATCCAGTCAGGAACCAGTCGGGAACCAGTCAGGAACCAGTCGGGAACCAGTCGGGAACCAGTCGGGAACCAGTCAGGAACCAGTCTGGAACCAGTCGGAAACCAGTCAGGAACCCATCAGGAACCAGTCAGGAACCCATCAGGAACCAGTCAGGAACCAGTCGGGAACCACGGCTCCCAGTCAGCGGGGGAGGGGCTCCGTGTGGGTGAGGAGGCGGGGCAGCAGGTGGGGGGCGTGGCCTCGGTACAGGTAGAGGTCCAGGCTGGGGGGGGCGGGGGGGAACAGGAAGGGCGACGGTAGGAACATCCTGCCGGCTTCAGCCAGAAACTCCAAACCAACAGCTGACTGACGTTTCCACTTCGTCCTGAAACACATCAAACAGCAGCGTGATTAATGAGAGGCTCGTTAGCACGTTAGCTCGTTAGCATATTATAGAGCTTCTAACTAATATTATAGAGCTCCTAACTATATTATAAAGCTTCTAACTAATATTATAGAGCTCCTAACTATATTATAGAGCTCCTAACTAATATTATAGAGCTCCTAACTAATATTATAGAGCTCCTAACTAATATTATAGAGCTTCTAACTAATATTATAGAGCTCCTAACTAATATTATAGAGCTCCTAACTATATTATAGAGCTCTTAACTAATATTATAGAGCTCCTAACTAATATTATAGAGCTCCTAACTAATATTATAGAGCTCCTAACTCATATTATAGAGCTTCTAACTATATTATAGAGCTCCTAACTAATATTATAGAGCTCCTAACTAATATTATAGAGCTCCTAACTTTAGTATAGAGCTCCTAACTAATATTATAGAGCTTCTAACTATATTATAGAGCTTCTAACTATATTATAGAGCTCCTAACTTTAGTATAGAGCTCCTAACTATATTATAGAGCTCCTAACTATTATTATAGAGCTCCTAACTATATTATAGAGCTCCTAACTTTAGTATAGAGCTCCTAACTGTATTATAGAGCTCCTAACTATATTATAGAGCCCCTAACTAATATTATAGAGCTCCTAACTAATAGTATAGAGCTTCTAACTAATATCATAGAGCTCCTAACTATATTATAGAGCTCCTAACTTTAGTATAGAGCTCCTAACTATATTATAGAGCTCCTAACTATTATTATAGAGCTCCTAACTAATATTATAGAGCTCCTAATTAATATTATAGAGCTCCTAATTAATATTATAGAGCTCCTAATTAATATTATAGAGCTCCTAACTATATTATAGAGCTCCTAACTTTAGTATAGAGCTCCTAACTATATTATAGAGCTCTTAACTAATATTATAGAGCTCCTAACTAATATTATATAGCTCCTAACTGTATTATAGAGCTCCTAACTATATTATAGAGCTCCTAACCAATGTTATAGAGCTCCTAAGTAATATTATAGAGCTCCTAACTATATTATAGAGCTCCTAACTATATTATAGAGCTCCTAACTAATATTATAGACCTCTTAACTATATTATAGAGCTCCTAACTAATGTTATAGAGTATCCTAACTAATATTATAGAGCTTCTAACTTTAGTATAGAGCTCCTAACTATATTATAGAGCTCCTAACTATATCATTTTCATTATTAACCGTTTAATTTTTGGTTATTTTCATTTTGAACCAGACATGAAACGATAAAAATAAATCAATAAATAAATGAATCAGTGCTCTCTGCCCCCCGCCCCCCTCCCCTCTGCCCCCCCTCCCTCTACACCCCCCCCCCCCCCCCCCCCTCCATGCCCCTCTGTACGATTCTGCACTAAAAGCTCCAGATTTGTTTCTGCATCTATTATTGATCATTAATTACAGCTCCCGGTGATGAATTATTGATCACAGCGTGTATTATTAATCAGGAAGCGTCTCACGTGTGTCTGCAGCGGGCGGAGCAGCCGAGGAAATGTTTACTGCTTATACTCACGCTAAAAAGTATTCAACTCTATTTCAGTCTTCTCTATCAGATCTGAAACATTTTGGTATCTAGAGAAGCTCATGTGACCAAAAGCTCCAGAGCTGTGTGTGTGTGTGTGTGTCTGTTTTTCTATCCTGGTGGGGACCGCAACCTGACATATTACCAACCCTGTGGGGACCGACTCCTGGTTTCCATGGTAACGAGCATTGGAATCAATAGCAAACAGCCTCCTGATAGGCCCGGTCCCCACAAGGTTGGTTTTCCTGACTGTGTGTGTGAACCCCAGAGGTCACTCACGGTACTGCAGTGTGGGGACCTTTTCCTGACAAAGTGTGTAAGTGTGTATATTAGCATGTTAGCTTCGTATTAGCATATTAGCTCAGCGATTAGCCTCCTGGGTTTCAATCCAACATTTGTTCAAATACTGAATATGAATTGTACTGTGGCTAACAGTGATGTCAATTGTATGCTAATAGACGTTAGCATTACGGGTCCCAACGAGGGGGGGGGGGCAACATTCAGGTTTCAAATTTATGTGAGTTTTTGATATTTCAAGTTATTTTTTTGTTCAAACAGAATTATGATGAATTTAGGAGTTAAAATTACGTCTATAGACCCTTTAGAAAGGCTGGACCCGTCAGGGTCCCCACGAGGTAGTAAAAACAGGTATGTGTGTGTGTGTGTGTGTGTCCTACCTGCGGTTCTGGTACCAGGTGTGTGTGTGTGTGTGTGTGTGTGTGTGTGTGTGTGTGTCCGTGTGTGTCCGTGTGTGTCCTACCTGCGGTTCTGGTACCAGGTGTGTGTGTGTGTGTGTGTGTGTGTGTGTGTGTGTGTGTGTGTGTGTGTGTGTGTGTCTGTGTGTGTGTGTGTGTGTGTGTGTGTGTGTGTGTGTGTGTGTGTGTGTGTGTGTGTGTCCTACCTGCGGTTCTGGTACCAGGTGTGTGTGTGTGTGTGTGTGTGTGTGTGTGTGTGTGTGTGTGTGTGTGTGTGTCGTACCTGCGGTTCTGGTACCAGGTGTGTGTGTGTGTGTGTGTGTGTGTGTGTGTGTGTGTGTGTGTGTGTGTGTGTGTGTGTGTGTGTGTGTGTGTGTGTGTGTGTGTGTGTGTGTGTGTGTGTGTGTGTGTGTGTGTGTGTGTGTGTGTGTGTGTCCTACCTGCGGTTCTGGTACCAGGTCTTGACCTGCGTGTCGCTGAGCTGCAGGGACGCAGCGAGCTCCATTCGGTCCTGAACACTCAGATATTTCTGCTGATGGAAACTCTTCTCGAGCTTCGCCAGCTGCTGGTCGCTGAACGCCGTGCGAGCTTTACGAGGCTTCTTCAGACGCCCTGCAGCTCCGTCCGGCCCTGAGACGGACAGGGACACGTCACATGGTCAGTCACATGGTCAGTCACATGATCAGTCACATGATCAGTCACATGGTCAGTCACATGGTCAGTCACATGGTCAGTCACATGGTCAGTCACATGACACAGTCCTGTTTCACTTTTATTATAAAGGCTTCATGATGCTTATAATCAGCTGGTTAATAATTATTATTATTAGGGAGGGAGGGAGGGACGAAGGGAGGATGGAAGGGAGGAAGAAGGAAGGAAGGAAGGAGGAAGGATGGAAGGTTGGAGGGAGGGAGGACACAAGGAAGGAGGGAGGGAGGGAGGGAGGGAGGAAGAAGGAAGGAAGGAAGGACGGAAGGTTGGAGGGAGGGAGGACACAAGGAAGTAAAGAGGGCGGAAGAAGGAAGTAAAGAGGGAGGGAGGAAACAAGGAGGGAGGGAAGGAGGACAACAGGAAGGTAACAGTGAACAGCTGCTAAATAGTGATCCCGTGTTAATCTGTGTTCTCAGCTTTGTCTTCATGTTCCTGAGCTTTCATTTATTTATGAGTTACAAACTATTTATTTTATCACTCCAACACTAAGGATGGACACTATTTATATATATATATATATATATATATATATATATATATATACTATATTTATATTAACACTATTAACTAATCAGCTGATCTGATCCTGTTTAACTCAGCTGGATAATAAAGCAGCAGGAGACCTTCATCCTGCCAAATAGTGATCCTACATTGATGTGTGTGACATCAGGTTATAACTCATTTATAAATGTTAAAGTGTTTATAATCTAATTAACAGCATGTATGAATCCTTTATGAGTTCAGTCTGAATGTAAAAAGCTCCGGCCGACATTTTATTTATTTAACGTTTAAAACTAAAATCATTTCATCATAAAAACTAAAAGACGTCAAAGCTTTGGAGAAGATTCAGAAACTAACATTTAAATATTCTCACTGAGACACTTTTATTTAAACTTGTTTTAATAAAACAATAAATAATGAATTATGATTCATTCAAACAGAAATCACAGTCTGAGTGTTTATCAGCTGATGCAGTATAACAGTAATCGGAGGTCAAAGGTCAAACTGCTTCAGCTTCATTAATATTTAATTTGAAGCTCGTTAAAACAAATAAAGTCTGATTAATAATTCATCATTAAAAACATCAAAGCAGAATATTCATCAGTTTTTATTCATTTATAAATAAAATATATTAAATACATTTAACTTGTGACGTAAAGCAGATTATTAACATTATAATAATAATAATATAAATCTTTATTAACATGTTTCTCTTATTGGGGTTTAAATGATTAATTATGTTCAGACTTTTGATTTTAATATTTAAATTAAAGACGATGAACAGAAAACATGATCAATTAAAATCTAATAAATATTATTTATCACATAAAACCTAAAACACAGACTGAGGTTGTAGTTTGAGTTTAATTCATTATAATAATATTTATTATAGAATATCATTTAAAATGTGAATTCATTATTATTATTATTATCAGACGTTTTATTCAGTTCTCACTTTAATTTATTTTAATTGATTCTGTTGAGCTTATATTAAATTAAATGTCGTTTAAATGTTTAGTTGAAGTTTTAATTTGAAATTATTATAAAATATATTTTATCCGGTTTTATTTCAAAATAAAAGCTGAGGATGTGTTTTCTGTTTATTCATCAAACCTTTAAACTTCACTGGAAACATGATTATTATTTTAAATGCTGATAATAAACAATAATAACTAATTATTACTATACTGTAAATTATTACATTATTCTGCAGAAATAAACTTAACCCGATAATATAATAATGTATGACGTCATCGCTACAGAGATTATTATATTAATGGTTAAAGCACTTTATTATATTATTATTACTAACCCTAACCCTTCATTACTTTATTACTTTATTATATTATTATATTATTTATTGAGTTCTGAAGGTTTTTACCTCTGGACTCGCTGTCAGAAGAAGAGCTGCTGAGAGGAGCCGAGAAGTCCAGCTCGGACTGACCCGGGTCAGAGTAGACCTGTCCCGGGTCAGAGCAGACTTGTCCCGGGTCAGGGTAAGGCTGTCCCGGGTCAGAGCAGACCTGTCCCGGGTCAGAGTAGGGCCGGCAGTCCGCTAAGATGTCCCGGATCAGGAAGCTGGCGGAGCGGTGCTGCAGCTGACCGGGCAGCAGCGCAGACTCTAGCCGAGGAATAGGCTCTCTGCGCGGGGAAGGAGGCGCCGAGCCCCCGCCGGTGCTGCTGGAGCTGCCGGTGCTGCTGGAGCTGGACGGGCTGAGCTCCGGAGCCTCTGCCCGGGAGAGGAGCGCTGCGGGCGGCCTGAGGGAGAGCAGGGAGTCGATGAGGAACGTGGAGCAGCCGGAGGAGGAAACATCCATCTCAGCCCGGAGCGAGGAGCTGAATCCGGTCACAAGTTGAGCAGAAACATCTCAGCTGAGCCAGAGCGGGAAACTAACGGAGTGGGTTAGTTAGTTTGGCTGTGACGTCATTCTCCTCTTAAAAAGTTTTTAAATTGTTTTTTGGCTTTTTGTTTTTTTTTAGATTTGACTCTAAAATTAAAGCTGAGTGATGATTATTGATCCGGATCGATCAGCAGGTTTCAGCACCACGGACAGAGACATAGAGAGACAGAGAGAGAGAGAGAGAGAGGGAGAGAGAGACAGAGAGGGGGAGAGAGAGAGAGAGAGAGAGAGAGGTAAAGATGTATTACTGCTCCTCCTCCTGCTGTGTGTGTGTGTGTGTGTGTGTGTGTGTGTGTGTGAGTGTGAGTGTGTATGAGTGTGTGTGTGTGTGAGTGTGTATCTGTGTGTGTGAGTGTGTGTGTGTGTGAGTGTGTATCAGTGAGTCTGTGTGTGTGTGTGAGTGTGAGTGTGAGTGTGTAAGAGTGTGTGTGTGTGTGTGTATCAGTGAGTGTGTGTGTGTGTGTCTTTGTGTGT
>NC_070586.1:1446980-1449480 GCF_027409825.1 Scomber japonicus | reverse complement strand
TGAACAGAACAATAAATCTACTGATAAGACTTTAAAAACAGTTAATATGTTTTTAACTGTAACTAAGTAAACTATTATTATAAAGTAAATAACTGATGTGGATTTTATTTTGTTTTATTGTTATTTATTACTTTATTTAACAGGAAGCTGTAATTTCCGACTGTCCTGATTGCAGCATCGTGTTTTATGTTTTTTTACCGTCAGCCATTGCGTCACGCGCAGCTCTGCAAAGATCGTCTCTAAAGGAGATGAGTCACTCCGCGCGGGAAACTAAAGACGAGCCGTTACCATAGCAACGTAAAGAATAAGTGAGACGGTTTTTCTTTTATTGTTTTATTTATTTTTAAAAGCTGTCGTTGAAACATTTTATTATAATTATTATTATTAAAGTGTTGCGTTCAGGGACGATCAGGAGTTAACAAGACTGCAAACAGTAGTAGTGATTTATTTTGGTCCTTTTTAACAATTATATAAAAATAACTCATTAAATAATAGAAATGAATAAATAACAACTACCCAGAGGTAGTAACTGTGATTTTACTTTAATAGTTTAAATTAAAGTTTAGTTTATTTGCACATAAAAAGAAAATGACATACATAATACAAAATAATATTAATAATAATAATAATAATAATAATAGATGCCGGTTTGTAAAACAATAATTAATAAATAAATAAATGTGCAGAAGGAGCCAATAAACCCATCAGAGCTCATCACGTGACTAATTTAATGTTGGTTGTGTTTTTTTGTTCCTGCTGCAAACTAAATGAACTGTTGGGACAAAGAATAAAATGAATCTGAACCTGATGAGTGGCTGGAAAAAATTATGGAAGACAATTACTGAAAAAGTCACAATTCTAAGAGCAGTCTTCCCCCTGTATTTTTTTTTTTTGGGGGGGGGGGGGGGGGGGGGGGAGTCTAACCCTTAAATTTTTTATTATTTTTTTTAGGTTTTGGAAAAAAATCAGAATTTTGACTTTTTTTCTCAGTGGCCCTAATACTCGTAGAAAAATGAATGAATGAAGGAACGAATGAAGGAATGAAGGAAGGAAGGAATGAAGGAAGGAATGAATGAAGGAAGGAATGAAGGAAGGAATGAATGAAGGAAGGAATGAATGAAGGAAGGAAGGAATGAAGGAAGGAAGGAATGACGGAATGAATGGATGAATGAATGGATGGATGGATGAAGGAAGGAAGGAAGGAATGACTGACTGACTGACTGACTGACTGACTGACTGAAGGAAGGAAGGAAGGAAGGAAGGAAAGAAGGAAGGAAGGAAGGAAGGAAGGAAGGACTGACTGAATGAATGAATGAATTATAACCAGATCAGAATCAGATCCAGGGCTGATGAACACTAGCGCCCCCCGCAGGTCATCATCCTCTGTCGGTTCTTTGTCGGTTCTTTGTTTCTGCGTCAGAGTGAGACCTCTCCTACTTCCGGCTGCTCTCTGTAGTAAACACACGTATCCTTTAGCAGCTGTTCTCATGTCTGCTGCCCGGTCCTCAGCTCTCTTTCTCTACCGGAACCCCCCCACCCCATACACCTCCACCCCGACCCCCTGACACCCCGCTATCCGTGTGTCTCTGTCCCCCGGTCCCGGTCACCAGGCAGCGGCGGCGGCGGCGGCGGGAGGATGCTCCGGTTCCGGTTCTGGCTCCAAGCAGCAGCGGTGGTGGCGGCGGTGCTCCTGTTGCTGCTCCCCCGCCTCATGGTGCTCCTCAGCCCGGCTGTACACGGAGGACGACCCGCTGGAGATCCTGAGCAGCAGCAGCCTGAAGCCCGCCGTCACTAACTCGTCGTCGGCCTGGCTCGTGCAGTTTTACTCCTCCTGGTGTGGACACTGCATCCAGTACTCCAGCACATGGAAAGCTCTGGCTCAGGACGTCAAAGGTACTCCCAGCTGACCCCCACCAGACCCCCCCCCCCCACCCAGACTCCTTTTAAAATGCGTCTAGTTATCAGTTAATCTCTTAATCTGAGTAAGATCGATTAATCTTAAAGTATCAGTCAGCGTGTTTTCTGATTCTTCTTCATCTTCATCTCACTCAGAGGAAGGTAGGAAGGAAGGTAGGGGGGGAGGTAGGGGGGAGGAAAGAAAGAGAGAAGGAGGGAGGGAGGAAGGGAAGAAAGAAGGAAGGAAGGGAGGAAGAAGAAAGGAGGGAAGAAGGAAGGAAAGGAGGGAGGAAGGGAAGGAAAGGAGGAAGAAGGGAAGGAGGTAGGAAGGAAAGGAGGGAAGAAGGAAGGAAGGAGGAAGAAGGAAGGGAGGGAGGGAGGAAGGGAGGGAGGAGGGAGGAAGGAAGGAAGGTAGGAAGGAAAGGAGGGAAGAAGGAAGGAAAGGAGGAAGCAAGGGAGGAAGAAGGAAGGAAAGGAAGGAGGGAGGAAGGGAGGAGAGAAGGAGGGAGGGAGGAAGAACAGATGGCGTCGGCCTGGCTGGTGCAGTTTTACTCCTCCTGGTGTGGACACTGCATCCAGTACTCCAGCACATGGAAAGCTCTGG
>NC_070586.1:1429480-1441980 GCF_027409825.1 Scomber japonicus | reverse complement strand
TTTACACCTGAAATTGACTCAGCTGAGACATAAGACCTTGGTGATGCCACATTCTGCAACTCGTGACCCATCATCAAATACTGTTGCCATGGCAACGCATTCAACGCCATGAAAATACGATTACAGTTTTCTGAAACAAAAGATGCCTCCACGGTAACGAAACTCAACACACACGTCTGGAGTGGGTTAATTTAACATCCTATATACTTCAATGGGATGGGCGTGACAAAATGGCTCAATAGCGCCCCCTTGAATATTTCAAAATTGAACCTCAGCCTTCCCGATTGACATAGAAGAATGAAATTCGGTAGGTTTATGTATCATCTCCAGACGCACAAAAACGCCATTTGGACCCATACCCTAAGTCCAACAGGAAGTCGGCCATCTTGGGAAAAATGCTATATTTTGGTGCATTTTTTGGTCATTTCCACGCATCATATTTGAACCAACTAGTCCTAGAGATTTCATCCCATCCACTTCATATTCACACAGAGTCATCTTGAGACATCGGAGATGAAAAGTTATCAAAAGCTTTTTCGTCCGTCATTCCTGGTTGCAGTGGTGAAGTGGCGAATTTCGATGTCTCGCCATGAAATTTCAAACCCTTATAACTTCACTCCACATGCTCTGAGCTTTTCCAAATTTAATATGCTCGTTCAGCGTCCTGGTCTGAACACATGTACAGTCTCATATTTACTGACTGTCATAGCGCCACCTACTGGCAACAGGAAGTCACTTGCTTCATTCGTTGACTAATTACTCCCATAATCTTAAGTATTTACACCTGAAATTAACTCAGCTGAGACATAAGACCTTGGTGATGCTACATTCTGCGACCGAGCCGCAGCCCGACATGCGTGGGGACGCGAGGGCCCGTTCATCACTGCTTGCAGTTTTAATTATTATTATTTTTCTTTTTCTTGCACGACGACGGCCTTTTTGCCCCCCTGAACGTGCCCCGAAAATCACCAAAGTTTGCACGCAAGCCAGACCCGGCGAAAATTTCGATATTTTATGGTTTGCACAAATGGGCGTGCCAAAATGGCTCTCTAGCGCCCCCTACAAAATCAATAAAAGCGAGCCCCTCGTGACAGATTGACATAGAGAAACGAAACTTGGTATACATGTTCAACATGTCAAGACGCACCAAAAAGTCTCTTGGACACATACCCTAACACCAACAGGAAGTCGGCCATTTTGAATCAAATTATTGATTTTAATGCAAATTGTGGCATCATATTTGAACGCACTACTCCTAGAGTTTTCTTCCCATCCACTTCAAATTCACACAGAGTCATCTTGAGACATTGGAGATGAAAATTTATCAAAAGTTTTTTCCCCCCGTCATTCCTGGTTGCCGTGGTGATGCGGCGAATTTCGATGCTTCGCCATGAAATTTCAAACCCTCATAACTTGACTCCACATTGTCTGAGCTTTTCCAAATTTCAGATGCCTGTTCAGGGTCCTGCTCTGAACACATGTACAGTCTCATATTTAGTGACAGTCATAGCGCCCCCTACTGGCAACAGGAAGTCACTTGCTTCATTCATTCACTAATTACTCCCATAATCTTCATCCCATCCACTTCAAATTCACACAGGATCATCTTGAGACATTGGAGATGAAAAGTTATCAAAAGTTTTTTCCCTCGTCATTCCTGGTTGCCGTGGTGACGTGGCGAATTTCGATCCTTCGCCATGAAAATTCAAACCCTCATAACTTGACTCCACATGGTCTGAGCTTTTCCAAATTTAATATGCTTGTACAGTGTCCCCGTCTGAACACATGTACAGTCTCATATTTAGTGACAGTCATAGCGCCCCCTACTGGCAACAGGAAGTCACTTGCTTCATTCTTTCACTAATTACTCCCATAATCTTAAGTATTTCCACCTGAAATTGACTCAGCTGAGACATAAGACCTTGGTGATGCTACATTCTGCAACTCGTGACCCATCATCAAATACCGTTGCCATGACAACACATTCAACGCCATGAAAATACGATTACAGTTTTCAGGGGCAAAGGATGCCTCCACGGTAACGAAACTCAACACACACGTCTGGAGTGGGGTCATTTAACATCCTATATACTTCAATGGGATGGCCGTGACTAAATGGCTCAATAGCGCCCCCTTGAATATTTCAAAATTGAACCTCAGACTTCCCCATTGACATAGAAGAATGAAATTCGGTAGGTTTATGTATCATCTCCAGACGCACAAAAATGCCATTTGGACCCATACCCTAAGACCAACAGGAAGTCGGCCATCTTGGGAAAAATGCTCAATTTTGATGAGTGTTTTGGTCATTTCCAGGCCTCATATTTGAATGCACTAGTCCTAGAGATTTCATCCCATCCACTTCACATTCGCACAGACTCATCTTGAGACATTGGAGATGACAAGTTATCAAAAGCTTTTTTATGACTTCTTCCTGTTGGGCGTGGCTGTGCAAACAATTTCGATGCTTCGCCATAAAGCAGGAAGTCCTTATAACTCCTACAGACATTGTCCCACCTACACCAAATTGATCACACATGTAGAGGGTCCCGCCCTGAACACATCTATGCATCAATACAGCTTCATATACACAGCGCCACCTACTGGACACAGGAAGTCAGCCTCATATGACAAACATTATCCGATTTACATGAAATTTAGAGGATGTGTTCTCCACATCACACACTGCAACATGACATGTAATTGGTGGGTGATCTCTAGCGCCACCTAGTGGACACATGCAATGTGACTTAGCCCCATCACACCATGTTCATTACAAGCCCAGGTGCCAAGACGTCTACGTGCCCGCTGTGTCTTCCGTGTGACTGCAGCACGCACCGACATGTGAGTACGGGGCGGTGCATGGGGGCGCGAGGGCCCGTTCATCACTGCTTGCAGTTTTAATTCCAGTTGTTGTTGCTAGGCGATATCACTGGAGGACTTATTCCAGTTGTTGTTGCTAGGTGATATCACTGGAGGACTTATTGCAGTTGTTGTTGCTAGGTGATATCACTGGAGGACTTATTCCAGTTGTTGTTGCTAGGTGATATCACTGGAGGACTTATTCCAGTTGTTGTTGTTAGGTGATATCACTGGAGGACTTATTCCAGCTGTTGTTGTTGCTAGGTGATATCACTGGAGGACTTATTCCAGTTGTTGTTGCTAGGCGATATCACTGGAGGACTTATTCCAGTTGTTGTTGCTAGGTGATATCACTGGAGGACTTATTCCAGTTGTTGCTAGGTGATATCACTGGAGGACTTATTCCAGTTGTTGCTAGGTGATATCACTGGAGGACTTATTCCAGTTGTTGCTAGGTGATATCACTGGAGGACTTATTCCAGTTGTTGCTAGGTGATATCACTGGAGGACCATATTCTTAATCTTAGGGGAGATGACTCCGTTCAAGAGAAGCTCGGGGGTTTGTTGTTGCTGTCGCTGTTATATGACATCACACAATACACGCTAGATGACGCCTCTGCTCCGACGACGTTGCCACGGCAACCTGTCAGATTGGTCATTAATGTGGCCCAGTCTGAACAGAGAGTATCAGCTCGTTTGGAACCTCAGCAGAGCAGATACTAAAGAAGCAGCAGGTACCAGGTACTATCCCTGATGGAGGAGCAGGTACCAGGTACTATCCCTGATGGAGGAGCAGGTACCAGGTACTATCCCTGATGGAGGAGCAGGTACCAGGTACTATCCCTGATGGAGGAGCAGGTACTAGGTACTATCCCTGATGGAGGAGCAGGTACCAGGTACTATCCCTGATGGAGGAGCAGGTACCAGGTACTATCCCTGATGGAGCAGCAGGTACCAGGTACTATCCCTGATGGAGGAGCAGTAGGTACCAGGTACTATCCCTGATGGAGCAGCAGGTACCAGGTACTATCCCTGATGGAGGAGCAGGTACCAGGTACTATCCCTGATGGAGCAGCAGGTACCAGGTACTATCCCTGATGGAGCAGCAGGTACCAGGTACTATCCCTGATGGAGCAGCAGGTACCAGGTACTATCCCTGATGGAGGAGCAGCAGGTACCAGGTACTATCCCTGATGGAGCAGCAGGTACCAGGTACTATCCCTGATGGAGGAGCAGCAGGTACCAGGTACTATCCCTGATGGAGGAGCAGCAGGTACCAGGTACTATCCCTGATGGAGGAGCAGGTACCAGGTACTATCCCTGATGGAGGAGCAGGTACCAGGTACTATCCCTGATGGAGGAGCAGGTACCAGGTACTATCCCTGATGGAGCAGCAGCAGGTACCAGGTACTATCCCTGATGGAGGAGCAGGTACCAGGTACTATCCCTGATGGAGCAGCAGGTACCAGGTACTATCCCTGATGGAGCAGCAGGTACCAGGTACTATCCCTGATGGAGGAGCAGCAGGTACCAGGTACTATCCCTGATGGAGGAGCAGCAGGTACCAGGTACTATCCCTGATGGAGGAGGAGCAGGTACCAGGTACTATCCCTGATGGAGGAGCAGGTACCAAGTACTATCCCTGATGGAGGAGCAGGTACCAGGTACTATCCCTGATGGAGGAGCAGCAGGTACCAGGTACTATCCCTGATGAAGGAGCAGCAGGTACCAGGTACTATCCCTGATGGAGGAGCAGCAGGTACCAGGTACTATCCCTGATGGAGGAGCAGGTACCAGGTACTATCCCTGATGGAGGAGCAGCAGGTACCAGGTACTATCCCTGATGGAGGAGCAGGTACCAGGTACTATCCCTGATGGAGGAGCAGGTACCAGGTACTATCCCTGATGGAGGAGCAGCAGGTACCAGGTACTATCCCTGATGAAGCAGCAGGTACCAGGTACTATCCCTGATGGAGGAGCAGGTACCAGGTACTATCCCTGATGGAGGAGCAGCAGGTACCAGGTACTATCCCTGATGAAGCAGCAGGTACCAGGTACTATCCCTGATGGAGCAGCAGGTACCAGGTACTATCCCTGATGGAGGAGCAGGTACCAGGTACTATCCCTGATGGAGGAGCAGCAGGTACCAGGTACTATCCCTGATGGAGGAGCAGGTACCAGGTACTATCCCTGATGGAGGAGCAGCAGGTACCAGGTACTATCCCTGATGGAGCAGCAGCAGGTACCAGGTACTATCCCTGATGAAGCAGCAGGTACCAGGTACTATCCCTGATGGAGGAGCAGCAGGTACCAGGTACTATCCCTGATGGAGCAGCAGGTACCAGGTACTATCCCTGATGGAGGAGCAGCAGGTACCAGGTACTATCCCTGATGGAGGAGCAGGTACCAGGTACTATCCCTGATGGAGCAGCAGCAGGTACCAGGTACTATCCCTGATGGAGCAGCAGGTACCAGGTACTATCCCTGATGGAGCAGCAGGTACCAGGTACTATCCCTGATGGAGCAGCAGGTACCAGGTACTATCCCTGATGGAGCAGCAGGTACTATCCCTGATGGAGCAGCAGGTACCAGGTACTATCCCTGATGGAGGAGCAGGTACCAGGTACTATCCCTGATGGAGCAGCAGGTACCAGGTACTATCCCTGATTGAGGAGCAGCAGGTACCAGGTACTATCCCTGATGGAGGAGCAGCAGGTACCAGGTACTAAGGCTGGGTATCGTTTAAAAATTTTCGATACCAGTACCGATACCAGTACCCTTAAAACGATACCGATACCAACTGAGTACTTCATTTGATACTTTTTTTTTTTTTTTACTTTACTCAATATTAATCATGCAAATAGAAAGCAATCAGTTGTGTAAATATTCCTCCCCATTCAAAGGATTTTTACACAAATACATTTTGAAAGTGCTATTTATTGAATAACTTTTTTTTTTTTTTTTTTTTTAAACACAATTTTTACAGAGGTTTTTCATCAGAAACATAACAAAAACCAAAATGAGACAAAACAAACAAAGAACAAACCTCCCCCCTCCCCCCTCCCCGTTATTTATTGAATACCTGTACAAACACTGAGAATCTAGCCACTGACCAGTCCTAACCCTCCTCAACAGTTCTTTTTAAGAAAGATTAACATATCAGCCTTCTCTGGAGCAAGGCATGCCCTTTCCTGGCTGATTGTGTCTCCAGCAGTTGAACATATTCGCTCTGTTGGAGTGGATGATGCTTGCACACATGTATAATTACAGGCCTGGTCAAACAAAATGGGGAATGTCCCTCTCCTCTCCCACCACCACTCAGCAGGATTGGTGGTGGTCAGCTCTGCAGGTAAAGCTCTGTATAATTCGAGCTCCTTCCGTGCCTTCTCTGACCGGTCAAGGACTGTGGCTGCCTGGATGGTTTTAAGGGCCAGGTCCTCCTCAGCAAACAGCTCCCCCAGTGCAGAGTCAGACATGGAGTGGCTCGTAGTCACAGCAGTCTATAAAGATAAGTATCAAGGTAAAAATTAAGAGAGAACAAAAACAAGTGAGAATAAACCAGAGGAAATCTGCTTAGGTTTGTCTACTTAAAAGATGAGTAAGTAACGAATGGTAAGTATTATGGAAAGCTTACATGTATTGTGTCCGTTGATGCAGCTTCTTCATCCTCTTCTTCCTCCTCCATCCCCTCTTCATTTTCCAGTGCATGCTGTGTAAATTCAGTTTTATATCACTATTCTGTGTGGCATCAATAATCCATCTTCATCCCAAAAAGTACAGTAATAATAGTCAAAATTAAACAAACCGGTTCAGAGTTTTCACTGCACGCCTTCCCCTCCAACCTAGACCAAACGGCAGCATCTACTATTTTGGTCTTAAACCTGGGGTCCAGTGATGTGGCCTCTTCCAGGAACATCCTGATGTTTTCATCCTGGGGGAGAAAAATAATATGCCAGTACCAGTGTTAGACCCTTTCATAAAATATTATTAGTGATTTACTACAACAACAACAACAAAATACATACCGTGTAACGCTTTGCAAGGTCATCCCACACCCTTTTTTTAATGGCAGCACTAAAGGTGGAGTCTGCACCCTGAACCTTGAAGTGGCCCTCAAGCTTCTGCAGGATGGGCAGAATTTGGCCACATGCAGGAGTCCTTTCTGAGGACACACAGAGTGTTGAGGTGTAGAGGATTCTCATCACTCTCACAAACTCCTCTGCACGCCTGAAGTCCTGCTCAGTAATTCTCTCCAGCCTGAAAAAAAGAAGACAACCACCACACACAAAATAAAAACAGTTTTAATGAAGAAATCAAATTAAAGAAATACCATGTCAGACTAGTCATAATGTCATGCACATCAAATCTTACCTGTCCCTTTCCATTGACCTCCTGAGCCTGGGGTCCAAAGATGCTGCCTGAATGGCTGAATACTGCTCTATAAATCGTTCCATCATAAGATAGAGTGTATTCCACCTAGTTCTCACATCAAGCACCAATGCATGCTGTGGGAGATCTGAAAACATATTAAACAATGCATGCATTTCATTAACATGTTGAGAGTTTTGGAAACATTTATACTGCCAATAGAGGAATAGACATACTTAAGAGGCGTTGTTTCTCCTTCATGACTGGCTTGGCTAAGCTTGCCTTCCTCAGCCACACAACCACTGCCCGGATTCTTGCTGCCCACTTCGACACTGTTGGTTCAGTGTAAACCTTTTGAGCAGCAAGGTTGAGAGAGTGAGCAAAACAGCCTATCTTGACCATCTGCAGGTTCCTAGCAGCCACATGCATATTTGCAGCATTGTCAACTGTTAATGCTACCACTTTTCCCTGAATATGAAATTCTGCCATGATGTTACGTATCTCTTCTGCCACAAATGCTCCTGTCTGGGCCTCATAGACAGCTCTAGTGTGGAGAACCCTTTCTTGCAGCTGACCTCCCTTACAAAAGTGGGCAGTGACTGTAATGTAGTGATCTTGGGCTACACTGGTCCAACCATCACAGGTTAGTGCCACATGCTCAGTCTCCTCCAACTCTGCCTGCACTCTCTCCCTCTCTATGGCGTACCACGCTGGTATCAACGTATTAGAGAGCATGTCTCTTGATGGTGGTTGATACCGTGGGTTAAGGGCAGCAACCATCTCTCTAAGTAAAACACAGGACACAGAACATCTTAAATGTCTCATCTCAAAGAATTAATTGTTGAATACTTCAATTTACTGAGCATAAGTGAGTGAGCTGAGCTGAGCTGCCTACAAACATCTATACTGGCTGGCTTACCTAAACCAAGGTGACTCCACTGTTGAAAATGGCTGAAGCCCCTTCACAATAAATGCTGTCAATTTTTTGTGGCATTCCTCCTTCCTCTCCCTTGTCATCAGCGATCTTGCAGCTATTGTAAATGGTGTGCGATCAAGGCTGCTGCTAGGGGCTCTGGCCACGTCAGTTGTGGTGGGGGTAGTAGACGTAGTTGGACCTTAACATTAAGTATGGGAGCTAACATTAACCAAACACATAGCTGCAACAGAAGCTAAACTACCGGTAAGTTAACCCACTGAATAAAGCATTAATAGACGTGACTGAGAGTAGGGTGCTAACTTGCTTATTACGTAAACATTAGCGAGCAAGCTAGCGTTAGTACACAAAGCTGCCTACTACAACATACTGAAAACGTTTTACTTAATAAATGTTTTAACACACAAAGGATGAGGAGTATATATTACCTGAAGTTATCGACGGTTGCGCTGTGTCCTTTTGAGGAGACGACGACGACGACACTGGCGTTGAAGAAGTGGGCTTTGTAAACACGGTACAATTCTCCACCCTCAAATTTTCTCCGTGTTTAATGAGGTGCTTAATCATGTTGCTTGTATTTCCTGTTTTCGCCGAAATCATCTTGCCGCATTTTAAGCATTTGCTTATACCGGGAGACACAGAAGTGTAATATAGCCATACTTTTGATCGTTTTCCTGGCATCTTTGAACGCTTACCAGCTAACTCCGTAACAGATGCAGCGCGAGCTTCCCGCTTTACAGCCTTACAAACTACTGTTGTTGCGGTGGTGGACCAATCAGACGGCGCTTTGAATCGAAGAACAACCACGGTGATTGGCTGCGAGCAAAACCATAGAAACAGTCTTTTTTTCACTCTACATCTGGGTATAAAAAAGAACCGATTGCAGGCCTCGTTTGACAGCCGCAGTTTCGATACTACTTGGTACTGGGTTGTTTCGGTCGATACCTGAAAGGTATCGAGTACCGATACCCAGCCCTACCAGGTACTATCCCTGATGGAGGAGCAGCAGGTACCAGGTACTATCCCTGATGGAGGAGCAGGTACCAGGTACTATCCCTGATGGAGCAGCAGGTACTATCCCTGATGGAGGAGCAGGTACCAGGTACTATCCCTGATGGAGGAGCAGGTACCAGGTACTATCCCTGATGGAGGAGCAGGTACCAGGTACTATCCCTGATGGAGGAGCAGGTACCAGGTACTATCCCTGATGGAGGAGCAGGTACCAGGTACTATCCCTGATGGAGGAGCAGCAGGTACCAGGTACTATCCCTGATGGAGCAGCAGGTACCAGGTACTATCCCTGGTGGAGGAGCAGCAGGTACCAGGTACTATCCCTGATGGAGGAGCAGGTACCAGGTACTATCCCTGATGGAGCAGCAGGTACCAGGTACTATCCCTGATGGAGGAGCAGGTACCAGGTACTATCCCTGATGGAGGAGCAGCAGGTACCAGGTACTATCCCTGATGGAGGAGCAGGTACCAGGTACTATACTATCCCTGATGGAGGAGCAGGTACCAGGTACTATCCCTGATGGAGGAGCAGCAGGTACCAGGTACTATCCCTGATGGAGCAGCAGGTACCAGGTACTATCCCTGATGGAGGAGCAGGTACCAGGTACTATCCCTGATGGAGGAGCAGCAGGTACCAGGTACTATCCCTGATGGAGCAGCAGGTACCAGGTACTATCCCTGATGGAGGAGCAGAGGAACCGAGTCGAGTAGAACTAGAACTGTTTAGTGGAAAAGCTCCATATGTCTACCTGTCTGTCTCTCTCTAACTGTCTGTCTCTCTCTCTCTAACTGTCTCTCTACCTCTCTGTCTCTCTACCTCTCTGTCTCTCTACCTCTCTGTCTCTCTTTCTACCTGTCTGTCTGTCTCTCTACCTGTCTGTCTCTCTCTCTACCTGTCTGTCTCTCTCTCTACCTGTCTGTCTCTCTACCTGTCTGTCTCTCTCTCTACCTGTCTGTCTCTCTAACTGTCTCTCTCTCTACCTGTCTCTCTCTACCTGTCTGTCTCTCTACCTGTCTGTCTCTCTACCTGTCTGTCTCTCTCTCTACCTGTCTGTCTCTCTACCTGTCTGTCTCTCTTTCTACCTGTCTGTCTCTCTACCTGTCTAACTGTCTCTCTCTCTACCTGTCTGTCTCTCTACCTGTCTGTCTCTCTTTCTACCTGTCTGTCTCTCTACCTGTCTAACTGTCTCTCTCTCTACCTGTCTGTCTCTCTACCTGTCTCTCTTTCTACCTGTCTGTCTCTCTACCTGTCTGTCTCTCTACCTGTCTAACTGTCTCTCTCTCTACCTGTCTGTCTCTCTACCTGCTGTCTGTCTCTCTAACTGTCTGTCTCTCTACCTGTCTGTCTCTCCAGGTGCAGACAGAGAGATCCAGTCAGTGAGACAGTTGATGGTGAACATCCTGCAGAACCACACCAAACTAGACTGGCCTAATCACTGTCCTCCACTGGAACCCTACAGGTACTAGAACCACATAGAACCCAGAACCACCTAGAACCTTACAGAACCACCTAGAACCTTACAGAACCACCTAGAACCTTACAGACCACACAGAACCTCACAGACCACACAGAACACACATAACCTCCAGAACCACATAGAACCACATAGAACCTCACAGAACCTCATAGAACCACACACAACCTCAGAACCACATAGAACCTCACAGAACCTCACAGAACCTCACAGAACCTCACAGAACCTCACAGACCACACAGAACCTCACAGACCACACAGAACCACACATAACCTCAGAACCACATAGAACCTCACAGAACCTCACAGACCACACAGAACCAGTTGGTAGATAGAACATGAGCCTCCATCACATCCCTGTTTCATAATGATGCAGTTTCCATGACGACAAAGACACAAAGATGTTTCTGTTCAGCTGTCAATCAAAGTTATGTGTGTGTGTGTGTGTGTGTGTGTGTGTGTGTGTGTGTGTGTGTGTGTGTGTGTGTGTGTCTGTCTCTCTGTGTGTGTGTGTGTGTGTGTGTGTGTGTGTGGTCTCTGTCTGTGTGTGTGTGTGTATGTGTGTGTGTGTGTGTGTGTGTGTGTGTGTGTGTGTGTGTGTGTGTGTGTGTAGCTCTGTGCAGCTCCTCCCTCTCTTAGGTCAAAGGTCAGATCACTACACCGCCGTCATCGTAGAGGAACCGGAGTCGTATGTTGGACGAGAGGTGAGACACTTTCATCCTCTGATCACATGACTGCTTCATTTATATTATACTAAACCTCTCTCTACCTCTCTCTCTGTCTCTCTCTCTCTCTCTCTGTCTCTCTCTCTCTCTCTCTCTCTCTCTCTCTCTCTCTCTCTCTCTCTCTCTCTCTCTACCTGTCTCTCTCTCTCTCTCTCTCTCTACCTCTCTACCTGTCTCTCTCTCTCTCTCTCTCTCTCTCTCTCTCTCTCTCTCTCTCTCTCTACCTCTCTCTCTCTACCTCTACCTCTCTCTCTCTCTCTCTCTCTCTCTCTCTCTCTCTCTCTCTCTCTCTCTCTCTCTCTCTCTCTCTCTCAGGTGATCTTGGACCTGCTCCAGTATTCGGGTGTTGAGGTGAGGAGAGCTCTGAGCTCTGATCTCCCTCTGCTGGACGCTCTGAAGATCACAGCCTTCCCTCCATCTACCTGCTGCACCCCAACGGCACACACACACACCTGCACGTGTGAGTACACACACACACGCACACACACACACACACACACACACACCTGCACGTGTGAGTACACACACGCGCACACACACACACACACACCTGCACGTGTGAGTACACACACACACGCACACACACACACACACACCTGCATGTGTGAGTACACACACACACACACCTGCACGTGTGAGTACACACACACACACACACACCTGCATGTGTGAGTACACACACGCGCACACACACACACACACACCTGCACGTGTGAGTACACACACACACGCACACACACACACACACCTGCATGTGTGAGTACACACACACACACACACACCTGCATGTGTAGTTTTTATTTTTTACCCATCATTTCTTCTTCTTCTTCTTCTTCTTCTTCTTCTTCTTCTTCTTCTTCTTCTTCTTCTTCTTCTTCTTCTTCTTCTTCTTCTTCTTCTTCTTCTTCTTCTTCTTCTTCTTCTTCTTCTTCTTCTTCTTCTTCTTCTTCTTCTTCTTCTTCTTCTTCTTCTTCTTCTTCTTCTCTCTCAGTCAGAAGAAGCTGCGTTTCTTCTTCTCCTCCTTATTGAGGACGTTGCCGGGGGTCCAGCGCCGGTCCAGGTCCAGCAGCAGCAGCAGTTCCAGTGACGGCCAGATGGTGGCGCTGCAGGACAAACACAGCACAG
>NC_070586.1:1411980-1421980 GCF_027409825.1 Scomber japonicus | reverse complement strand
GTAATCTGGATCAGTTTAATCTGGATCAGACCGGTTTAATCTGGATCAGTTTAATCCGGATTAGTTTAATCTGGATCAGTTTAATCTGGATCAGAACAGTTTAATCTGGATCAGTTTAATCTGGATCAGAACAGTTTAATATGGATCACTTTAATCTGGATCAGACCGGTTTTATCTGGATCAGTTTAATCTGGATCAGAACAGTTTAATCTGGATCAGTTTAATCTGGATCAGATCAGTTTAATCTGGATCAGACCGGTTTAATCTGGATCAGTTTAATCTGGATCAGACCGGTTTAATCTGGATCAGACCGGTGTAATCTGGATCAGTTTAATCTGGATCAGACCGGTTTAATCTGGATCAGTTTAATCTGGATCAGTTTAATCTGGATCAGAACAGTTTAATCTGGATCAGTTTAATCTGGATCAGATCAGTTTAATCTGGATCAGACCGGTTTAATCTGGATCAGTTTAATCTGGATCAGTTTAATCTGGATCAGACCGGTGTAATCTGGATCAGTTTAATCTGGATCAGACCGGTTTAATCTGGATCAGTTTAATCTGGATCAGAACAGTTTAATCTGGATCAGTTTAATCTGGATCAGATCAGTTTAATCTGGATCAGACCGGTTTGGGTTCAGGTCTGGTTTTATTTATTTTAGTGTTTTTGGATCGACGTGATTTTTGGGTTTTTTGTGATTTTTGTGATTTTTGTGACCAAAATGTTTTCTGAGCTTTTATTTTGAAGGAAACAGGAACAACTACAAACGAATGAAGAGTCACATGACATCACTTCCTGCTGTGTGTAAATTATCATGCTTTTATTTTGTCAACCATATGAGCCGCAAGTACTTTATACTGAAAGGACAGTAGAGACAGGAAGTGACGCAGATTATAAAACGCCCGAAAACTACCCAGAATCCCGCAGGAGGGACGCGGGCCGGTCTCTCAGAGTTCACTACGTGCCAACAGACTCACCTGTGTGTGTGTGTGTGTGTGTGTGTGTGTGTGTGTGTGTGTGTGTGTGTCTCTCTGTGTGTGTGTCTGTGTGTGTGTGTACCTGTGTGTGTGTGTGTGTGTGTGTGTGTGTGTGTGTGTGTTTACCTGTGTGTGTGTGTGTGTGTGTGTGTGTGTGTGTACCTGTGTCTGTCTGTGTGTGTGTGTGTGTGTGTGTACCTGTGTCTGTCTGTGTGTGTGTGTGTGTGTGTGTACCTGTGTCTGTCTGTCTGTCTGTGTGTGTGTGTGTGTGTGTGTGTGTGTACCTCCGTGTGTGTGTGTGTACCTGTGTGTACCTCCGTGTGTGTGTGTGTGTGTGTGTGTACCTGTGTGTGTGTGTGTGTGTGTGTGTGTGTGTGTGTGTGTGTGTGTGTGTACCTACCTGTGTGTGTGTGTGTGTGTACCTGTGTGTGTGTGTGTGTGTGTGTGTGTGTGTGTGTGTGTGAGTGTCTGTCTGTGTGTGTGTGTGTGTGTGTGTGTGTGTGTGTGTGTGTGTGTGTCTCTGTGTGTGTGTGTGTGTGTGTGTTTCTCTCTACTGTGAATCATCGACTGTCCTGATGATGTTCTGACCGATCAGCTGATTAACAGACGGCTGATCAGCTGATCGGTCTTCGTCCACGTGAAGCTGCTGAATCCTAAATTTACTTTCATCATTTTCTGGAAGTTCAGTTACGATCGTTATTAACAAACATATTAAACCCTTAAACACGGTTCATACTCTCCTCAGATGTGTTTAAAGCTTCTGTCGTCCTCCTTCCTTCCTTCTGTCCTTCTTTCCTTCCCTCCTTCCTTCTTTCCTTCCTGTCGTCCTCCCGGGTCAAATTGCCCCCCTCTGTTTTGACTGTTCCTTCCTCCCTTCCTTCCTTCCTTTCTCCCTCCCTCCTACCTTTCTTCCTTCCTTTCTTCTCCCTTCCTTCCTTCCCTCCTTCCTTCTTCCTCCTCTCCTACCTTTACTTCCTTCTTCCTCCCTCCTTTCCTTCCTTCTTTCCTCCCTCCTTTCTTTCCTTCTTCCTCCCTCCTTACCTTCCTTTTTTCTCCCTTCCTTCTTCCTCCCTCCTTTCCTCCCTTTTTCTCCCTTCCTTCTTCCTCCTTCCTTTCTTCCTTCCTTTCTTCTCCCTTCCTTCCTTCCCTCCTTCCTTCTTCCTCCTCTCCTACCTTTCTTCCTTCCTTCCTTCGTCCTCCCTTCCTTCTTCCTCCCTCCTTTCCTTCCTTTTTTCTCCCTTCCTTCTTCTTCCCTCCTTTCCTTCTTTCCTTCCTTTTTTCTCCCTTCCTTCTTCTTCCCTCCTTTCCTCCCTTTTCCTCCCTCCCTCCTTTCTCCTCCCTCCGTCCTTTCCTTCCTTTGTTCTCCCTTCCTTCTTCCTCCCTCCTTTCCTCCCTTTTCCTCCCTCCCTCCTTTCTCCTCCCTCCTTTCCTTCCTTCCTTGACTCGAGGACAACAGGAGGGTTAAACCTTGATTCATGTCTCAGAGCAGAGAGACTAAACATCTCCTATCACACAACATCATGTACTAACTATTCATTATTACTATGTTCGTGCATTTTGGGCCACTTCCGGAAAAGCCATCAAATTTCAAAATAAAAGACATTTGAGGTGTTTTTACAAGCTGTTAAATATAAAAACTGAACTGATTTAAGGGTTAAATGTTGTTAATACAACGTCTGGAAGGAGCACATGTTAAAGGAACTCTTCTGAAGATCATTTAATACTAAAAGCTGCTGCTGAGTCTTTACTTCCTGTTTCTTCACGATGCGACGATCAGCTGTGACTTTATTCTGAAAGGAGTCAAACACGACAAGAAAAGCTTTCATTCATTCATAAATATCAGCCGTAAGCACAAAGTAAGAACAGATTAGCTGAGCTGATAACTTATTTGGACATGAGCCAGAATGAGCTAAACTTTTATTTTCTAACAAACAGTAAGAAGTTAAACGTTACTGATCTTCTTACTTCCACAATCTGATAAATCAACCATTTAACAGCCCTGAGAAATATTATTAAAACTAATGATGTGAGTCTCAAATTTACCTTATTTGGACATGAGCCAGAATGAGTGGGCTAAACTAATAAACAGTAACAAGTTAAATGTTATTGGTCTTATTTCCACAATCTTGTATTTACATCATAAATCAGCCATTTAACTGAGAAATAGTATTAAAACTAATTATGTGAGTCTCAAATTTTACATTTTGATCAGTTTGAAGCCATTAAAATCTAAATTTTAAAGATTTCTGCAGATCATTTCACCTAAAAACAAACTTTCATATCTCTGAACAGCTGATCTGATATGATACGAGGATAATAATCTGTTTTAATGTCAAGATGTTTAACCCTTTATTGGGCAAATAATTATATTTGGTAACTTCTGTAAATATCCCAAAATATCCTTCCTTCCTTCCTTCCTTCCTTCCTTCCTTACTTTCCTTCCTCCCTGCCTTCTTCTAACCCTAACCGTTTTCCTTTCTCCCTCCCTCGTTCCTTATTTCCTCCGTCCTTCCTTCCTTTCCTTCCTTCCATCTGTCCTTCCTCCCTCCCTTCCTTCTTTCCTTCCTCCCTCCTTCTCTCCTCCCTTCTTTCCTTCCTCCATCCCCCTTTATTCTTTCTTCCCTTCCTTCTTTCTTCCCTTCCTCCCTCCTTCTTTCTTTCCTCCCCCCTACCTTCCTTCCTTCCTTCCTTCTTTCCTTCCTTCCATCAGTCCTTCCTCCCTCCCTTCCTTCTTTCCTTCCTCCCTCCCTTCCTTCTTTCCTTCCTCCATCCTTCCTTCCTTCCTTTCTTCCATCTGTTCTTCCTCCCTCCTTCTTTCTTTCCTCCCCCCTACCTTCCTTCCTTCCTTCTTTCCTCCGTCCTTCCTTCCTTTCCTTCCTTCCTTCCTTCCTTCCTTCCTCCCTTCCTTTCAATGAGTGTCCTATAAAGGGTTAAAGTTCAGAAAAACCTGCTTTAGTGTTTCCTGAGCACAGAGCTGATTCCTTATTTGGACATGAGCCAGAATGAGTGGGCTAAACTAACAAACAGTAATAAGTTAAACGTTATTCATCTTATTTCCACAATCTTGTATTTACATCATAAATCAGCCATTTAACTGAAAAATAGTATTAAAACTAATGATGTAAGTCTCAAATTTTACATTTTGATCAGTTTGAAGCCATAAAAATCTAAAATTTAAAGATTTCTACAGATCATTTCACCTAAAAATAAACTTTTATTTCACTGAACAGCTGAAGATAATAATCTGTTTAAATGTCAAGGTGTTTAAAAGTTTAAAACCTCCTTTTAGTGTTTCCTGAGCAAAGAGCTGATTCCTTATTTGGACATGAGCCAGAATGAGCTAACCTTTTTTATTTTCTAACAAACAGTAAAAAAAAGTTATTGATCTTATTCCACAATCTGATAAATCAACCATTTAACAGCCCTGAGAAATAGTATTAAAACTAATGATGTAAGTCTCAAATTTACCTTATTTGGACATGAGCCAGAATGAGTGGGCTGAACTAACAAACAGTAACAAGTTAAACGTTATCTAAATTTTTTCCTCCCTTCTGTTTCTACGGATCATTTCACCTAAAAACAAACATTTATTTCACTGAACAGCTGATCTGATATGATATGAGGATAATAATCTGTTTTAATGTCAAGATGTTTAACCCTTTATTGGGCAAATAATTATATTTGGTAACTTCTGTAAATATCCCAAAATATCCTTCCTTCCTTCCTTCCTTCCTTCCTTTCCTTCCTTCCTTTCCTTCCTCCCTGCCTTCTTCTAACCCTAACCGTTTTCCTTTCTCCCTCCCTCGTTCCTTATTTCCTCCGTCCTTCCTTCCTTTCCTTCCTTCCATCTGTCCTTCCTCCCTCCCTTCCTTCTTTCCTTCCTCCATCCTTCCTTCCTTCCTTTCTTCCATCTGTTCCCTGTCTCCCTCCCTCCTTCTCTCCTCCCTTCTTTCCTTCCTCAATCCCCCTTTCTTCTTCCTTCCTTCCTTCTTTCTTCCCTTCCTCCCTCCTTCTTTCTTTCCTCCCCCCTACCTTCCTTCCTTCCTTCCTTCTTTCCTTCCTCCATCCTTCCTTCCTTCCTTTCTTCCATCTGTTCTTCCTCCCTCCCTCCTTCTCTCCTCCCTTCTTTCCTTCCTCCATCCCCCTTTCTTCTTCCTTCCTTCCTTCCTTCTTTCTTTCCTTCCTTCTTTCTTCCCTTCCTCCCTCCTTCTTTCTTTCCTCCCCCCTACCTTCCTTCCTTCCTTCCTTCTTTCCTCCGTCCTTCCTTCCTTTCCTTCCTTCCATCTGTCCTTCCTCCCTCCCTTCCTTCTTTCCTTCCTCCATCCTTCCTTCCTTCCTTTCTTCCATCTGTTCTTCCTCCCTCCTTCTTTCTTTCCTCCCCCCTACCTTCCTTCCTTCCTTCTTTCCTCCGTCCTTCCTTCCTTTCCTTCCTTCCATCTGTCCTTCCTCCCTCCCTTCCTTCTTTCCTTCCTCCCTCCCTTCCTTCTTTCCTTCCTCCCTCCCTTCCTTCTTTCCTTCCTCCATCCTTTCTTCCATCTGTTCTTCCTCCCTCCTTCTTTCTTTCCTCCCCCCTACCTTCCTTCCTTCCTTCTTTCCTCCGTCCTTCCTTCCTTTTCTTCCTCCTTCCTTCCTTCCTTCCTCCGTCCTTCCTTCCTTTCCTTCCTTCCATCTGTCCTTCCTCCCTCCCTTCCTTCTTTCCTTCCTCCATCCCCCTTTCTTCTTCCTTCCTTCCTTCTTTCTTCCCTTCCTTCTTTCTTCCCTTCCTCCCTCCTTCTTTCTTTCCTCCCCCCTACCTTCCTTCCTTCCTTCCTTCCTTCCTTCCTTCCTCCCTTCCTTTCAATGAGTGTCCTATAAAGGGTTAAAGTTCAGAAAAACCTCCTTTAGTGTTTCCTGAGCACAGAGCTGATTCCTTATTTGGACATGAGCCAGAATGAGTGGGCCAAACTTCCTCCGTTCTGTTTCTACGGATCATTTCACCTAAAATTAAACATTTTATTTCTCTGAACAGCTGATCTGATATGATACGAGGATAATAATCTGTTTAAAGGAGAAATATTTACTGTGAAGTGTCGATTTAAGAAAGAAAGGATTGTATTTATGACTCTTGTAGAGAGATTTATTTGACTTTTATAAATTTGTCCTCGTAACTATGACGATTACAAACAGCTGCAAACTTGATTGATATTCAGTTTAATTAACAATAAAAGTTTCTTTGTTGTTTTTCTTTCTAGATTTTTTTCTTTAAAATATTTTTTCTCTGTAAAATTTTAGTTTTGGCTTTTTTTTTCTTTTTTTTTTTTTTTTTTTATCGTCCGTACAGTTAACGTCTCCGGCTCGTGTCCGTGACGTCAGGTGTTGCTGTCGTCTGTTCTAACGCAGGTAAACGGGCCTTTTTTTGCAGTTTTGATTGTCGGCCTGTAATTTATCCATCGGTAGTTAGTTTTTATTTTCAGGTGACGTTAAAACGAGTTCAGTCTGATGTCTGAACTCTCCGTCCGGACGCTTCGAAGCTGTCTCTGTAGTTTCTGTTTCTGCTGATTCCTGTTTGTATTTCTAACGACTCAGTGTTTTAATGAGATGTAAATAATCTGAATTAAAATGATAATGTTGCTGCAGCTGTGACTGACTCTCGTGTTTCCTGCAGGTCTGTGAGCCGAGCTAACCCGAACCCTTTAAAACATACAATGAAATGTTTCCTGTTGAAATGCCCGATCTCTCCGATATAAGACGATCCGATACGAAACAGGGACGTTATGATTGATTCCTTGTTTAAAGCAGGTGGGGAGTTCTGGTCCTCTGAAATGAGGCCAACCAGGAAGTAACTTAGAGCTGCATTCTATCAAAAGGCCACCAGGGGGCGACCGTCTCTATACAAGTCAATGGAGAAGTAACTTAGAGCTGCATTCTATCAAAAGGCCACCAGGGGGCGACCGTCTCTATACAAGTCAATGGAGAAGTAACCAACTTCTCACTTCTCGCAGAAAAAGGCTTCAGCGATAACACGATGTTGTGATTTAAGAATAATCATATATCTGAGACCAAGGTCAAAATTAAACCTAAATAAATCCAAGAGATACACAGCGAGGGTGAATTCAGTTTAATTTAGAGCACAATACTTTTCTCGCCCCGTAAAAATGAAACGAGGACATTTCATTAACCCTCCTGTTGTGTTTGAGTCAAGGAAGGGAGGAAGAAGGAAGGAAAGGAGGGAGGGAGGAAGGAGGGAAGGAAGAAAGGGAGATGGAGGAAGGAAGAAAGGAGGAAGGAAGGAAGGAAGAAGGGAAGAAGGGAAGGAAGGAAAGGAGGAAAGAAGAAGGGAAGGAAGGATGAAAGGAGGGAGGAAGGAAGGGAAGGAAGGAAGGAAGGAAAGGAGGAAGGAAGGAAGGAAGGAAGAAGGGAGGAAGGAAGGAAGGAAGAAGGGAGGAAGGAAGTAAAGAAAGGAGGAAAGAAGGGAAGTAAGGAAAGGAGGAAGGAAGGAAGGAAAGGAGGGAAGAAGGGAAGGAAGGAAAGGAGGAAAGAAGGAGGGAAAAGAGGGAAGAAAGGAAGGAAGGAAAGGAAGGAAGGAAAGGAGGAAGGAAGGAAGGAAAAGAGGGAAGAAAAGGAGGGAAGAAGGGAAGGAAGGAAAGGAGGAAAGAAGGAGGGAAGGAAAGGAGGGAAGAAGGGAAGGAAGGAAAGGAGGAAAGAAGGAGGGAAGGAAGGAAAGGAGGAAGGAAGGAAAGGAAGGAAGGAAGGAAGAGTCAAAACAGATGGGTCAATTTGACCCGGGAGCATAACAGGAGGGTTAACTTAAATGAAAATGCTTCTTACACACACGCCTTCTTATTTTCTATGTGTAGATAATTCTGTCTGCCCAGATTGATTTTATTTTGTTCTGTTTCCTGTCTCTTATTTTTACATTTACTGTAGTAAGTGGGCTTGTGTTTCATTATAAAGTTAATATATTCAATGAGTTAATAATAATAATAAGTTTAGTTACAAAAAACACATCAATGAATCAGTATTAGTCTAATAATAAACTGTATGTGATACGAAACCAATAACTTAATAACTAGTCCTTTAAAAGAGCTCAATGAAAGATAATCAGTATAACAACCTTAACCCTCCTGTTGTGTTCGAGTAAGGGAGGAAGGGAGGAAGAAGGAAGAAAAGGAGGGAGGGAAGGAAGGGAGTAAAGGAAAGAAGGAAGGAAGGGAGTAAAGGAAAGAAGGCAGGGAGGAAGGAAGGAAGGAGAGAGAGAGAGGAAATAACGAAAGAAGGAAGGGGGGATGGAGGACGGAAGGAAGAAAGGGAGGAAAGGAAAATAAGGAAGGGAGGAAGGAAGGACGGAGGAAAGAAGTAAATAAGGAAGGAAGGTAGGAGGGAGGGAGGGAGGGAGGAAGGAAAGAAGGAAGGGATGAAGGAAGGACGGAGGAAAGAAGTAAGGAAGGAAAGAAGGTAGGAGGGAGGGAGGAAAGAAGGAAAGAAGGAAAGAAAGAGAGAAGGAGAGAGGAAGGGCAGATGGAAGGAAGGAAGAAAGGAAGGAAGGAAGGAAGGAAGGAAGGAACAGTCAAAACAGACGGGTCAATTTGACCCGGGAGGACGACACAAGGGTTAACACTCACTTTTCTAGACTCTGAGACAGTTTTACAAATATTAAACTTATTAATTATTGAACTTATTGCAGTTGGAGATGTTCTGTCTTAGAGGTCTGTGAGGAGAATGCATGTTTGACCACCAGAGAAAGACTGTGAGCCAGGCGGAGTGATGGCACCCTGCTGCTGTCTGAAGGCATCCCTGTTCAGTCCGGCTCCAGTGCAACCCGCTGGGTGACATCACACCTCGCTGCGGCCATCTTTATATAGAGGCATGGAGCCAGGGCTGCTGTGTCTCTAGCTGCATTCTCATCAACCCATTTTCATCCATCCTTCCCTTCTCCGCTGCTCTGTGGTCCCGTCGCAGTGACATCAGGCTGAAACACAGACATCCTCCTCCCTCCACACCCTCCACCTCCTACTGGGGGATCCGAAGGTGTTTCTAGGCTAGGAGAGGTTCTGGGTCTGCCTCCAGGAGGATCCTAACCAGCTGCCCAAACCACCTCAGCTGCCTCACTCTTTGGAGGAATGTGACTCTTTGGGTCACTACCAGGCAGGGAGTTCTGGTCCTCTGAAAAGAAGTCAATGGAGAAGTAACTTAGAGCTGCATTCTATCAAAAGGCCACCAGGGGGCGACCGTCTCTATACAAGTCAATGGAGAAGTAACTTAGAGCTGCATTCTATCAAAAGGCCACCAGGGGGCGACCGTCTCTATACAAGTCAATGGAGAATTAACTTAGAGCTGCATTCTATCAAAAGGCCACCAGGGGGCGACCGTCTCTATACAAGTCAATGGAGAAGTAACTTAGAGCTGCATTCTATCAAAAGGCCACCAGGGGGCGACCGTCTCTATACAAGTCAATGGAGAATTCACCAACTTCTCACTTGATTTCTAACCTCAGTAAACGTTTTCAAAATGTGTTTATGGTCTCAATCGCTAGTTTAAAGCCTTCTTCAATGCAGTATGATGTTCATTTGGGACATTTTGGCCTCCCTGATTTTATATGTGACGATAAAGCAGGGTATGCATTAGGGCGTGGGTACGTCCTGATTGACAGGTTGATTGACCAATGTCCTCGAGATCCAGCCCTCGTAACCATAGCAACCTCTCCGCTCCACCCATGGCCCAGAGGGACACGGTCATAAGCCTTCTCCAAGTCCACAAAGCACATGTAGACTGGATGTGTGAACACCCAGGGCCCCTCCAGTAAACCTGCAGGGGTGAAGAGCTGGTCCACTGTTCCACAGCCAGGACAGAATCCACATCGCTCCTCCTGACTCAATCTCAATGATCAGCCGGATCCTCCTTTCTTGTACTGTGACATAAGAGTCTAGCATGAGTCCCTGATAGCTGGAGAACACACTCTACTCCCCTTTTCTAAAAATAGGGACCCCCATCCCGTTCTGCCAGTCCACAGGCATTGTCCCCGATCTCCATGTCACATTGAGGAG
>NC_070586.1:1401980-1406980 GCF_027409825.1 Scomber japonicus | reverse complement strand
TCCTTTATGGTCCCCAGATGTGACCCTTCCTTTAAGGTCCCCAGATGTGACCCTTCCTTTATGGTCCCTAGATGTGACCCTTCCTTTATGGTCCCCAGATGTGACCCTTCCTTTAAGGTCCTCAGATGTGACCCTTCCTTTAAGGTCCCCAGATGTGACCCTTCTTTTAAGGTCCCCAGATGTGACCCTTCCTTTAAGGTCCCCAGATGTGACCCTTCCTTTAAGGTCCCTAGATGTGACCCTTCCTTTAAGGTCCCTAGATGTGACCCTTCCTTTAAGGTCCCCAGATGTGACCCTTCCTTTAAGGTCCTCAGATGTGACCCTTCCTTTAAGGTCCTCAGATGTGACCCTTCCTTTATGGTCCCCAGATGTGACCCTTCCTTTATGGCCTCCAGATGTGACCCTTCCTTTAAGGTCCCCAGATGTGATCCTTCCTTTAAGGTCCCCAGATGTGACCCTTCCTTTAAGGTCCCCAGATGTGACCCTTCCTTTATGGTCTCCAGATGTGACCCTTCCTTTAAGGTACCCAGATGTGACCCTTCCTTTAAGGTCCCCAGATGTGATCCTTCCTTTATGGTCCCCAGATGTGACCCTTCCTTTAAGGTCCCTAGATGTGACCCTTCCTTTAAGGTCTCTAGATGTGACTCTTCCTTTAAGGTCCTTAGATGTGACCCTTCCTTTATGGTCCTCAGATGTGACCCTTCCTTTAAGGTCCTCAGATGTGACCCTTCATTTAAGGTCCCCAGATGTGACCCTTCCTTTAAGGTCCCCAGATGTGACCCTTCCTTTAAGGTCCCCAGATGTGACCCTTCCTTTAAGGTCTCCAGATGTGACCCTTCCTTTATGGTCCCCAGATGTGACCCTTCCTTTAAGGTCCTCACATGTGACCCTTCCTTTATGGTCCCCAGATGTGACCCTTCCTTTAAGGTCCTCAAATGTGACCCTTCCTTTAAGGTCCCCAGATGTGACCCTTCCTTTATGGTCCTCAGATGTGACCCTTCCTTTAAGGTCCTCAGATGTGACCCTTCCTTTAAGGTCCCCAGATGTGACCCTTCCTTTAAGGTCCCCAGATGTGACCCTTCCTTTAAGGTCTCTTGATGTGACCCTTCCTTTAAGGTCCTCAGATGTGACCCTTCCTTTAAGGTCCCCAGATGTGACCCTTCCTTTAAGGTCCCCAGATGTGACCCTTCCTTTAAGGTCTCTTGATGTGACCCTTCCTTTAAGGTCCTCAGATGTGACCCTTCCTTTAAGGTCCCCAGATGTGACCCTTCCTTTAAGGTCCTCAGATGTGACCCTTCCTTTAAGGTCCCCAGATGTGACCCTTCCTTTATGGTCTCCAGATGTGACCCTTCCTTTAAGGTCCTCAGATGTGACCCTTCCTTTAAGGTCCTCAGATGTGACCCTTCCTTTAAGGTCCTCACATGTGACCCTTCCCTTAAGGTCCCCAGATGTCACCCTTCCTTTAAGGTCTCTAGATGTGACCCTTCCTTTATGGTCCTCAGATGTGACCCTTCCTTTAAGGTCCTCACATGTGACCCTTCCCTTAAGGTCCCCAGATGTCACCCTTCCTTTAAGGTCCTCAGATGTGACCCTTCCTTTAAGGTCCCCAGATGTGACCCTTCCTTTAAGGTCCTCAGATGTGACCCTTCCTTTAAGGTCCCCAGATGTGACCCTTCCTTTATGGTCTCCAGATGTGACCCTTCCTTTAAGGTCCATAGATGTGACCCTTCCTTTAAGGTCCTCAGATGTGACCCTTCCTTTATGGTCCCCAGATGTGACCCTTCCTTTATGGTCCCCAGATGTGACCCTTCCTTTAAGGTCCTCAGATGTGACCCTTCCTTTATGGCCTCCAGATGTGACCCTTCCTTTAAGGTCCCCAGATGTGACCCTTCCTTTATGGTCCCCAGATGTGACCCTTCCTTTAAAGTCCCCAGATGTGACCCTTCCTTTAAGGTCCCCAGATGTGACCCTTCCTTTAAGGTCTCTAGATGTGACCCTCCCTTTAAGGTCCTCAGATGTGACCCTTCCTTTAAGGTCCTCAGATGTGACCCTTCCTTTAAGGTCCCCAGATGTGACCCTTCCTTTAAGGTCCCCAGATGTGACCCTTCCTTTAAGGTCTCTAGATGTGACCCTTCCTTTATGGTCCCCAGATGTGACCCTTCCTTTAAGGTCTCTTGATGTGACCCTTCCTTTAAGGTCTCTATATGTGACCCTTTCTTTAAGGTCCCCAGATGTGACCCTTCCTTTAAGATCCTCAGATGTGACCCTTCCTTTAAGGTCTCCAGATGTGACCCTTCCTTTAAGGTCCCCAGATGTGACCCTTCCTTTAAGGTCCCCAGATGTGACCCTTCCTTTAAGGTCCTCAGATGTGACCCTTCCTTTAAGGTCCCCAGATGTGACCCTTCCTTTATGGTCCCTAGATGTGACCCTTCCTTTAAGGTCCCCAGATGTGACCCTTCCTTTATGGTCCTCAGATGTGACCCTTCCTTTAAGGTCCCCACATGTGACCCTTCCTTTATGGCCTCCAGATGTGACCCTTCCTTTAAGGTCCCCAGATGTGACCCTTCCTTTAAGGTCCTCAGATGTGACCCTTCCTTTAAGGTCCCCAAATGTGACCCTTCCTTTAAGGTCCCCAGATGTGACCCTTCCTTTAAGGTCTCCAGATGTGACCCTTCCTTTATGGCCTCCAGATGTGACCCTTCCTTTAAGGTCCCTAGATGTGACCCTTCCTTTAAGGTCCTCAGATGTGACCCTTCCTTTAAGGTCCCTTGATGTTACCCTTCCTTTAAGGTCCCCAGATGTGACCCTTCCTTTAAGGTCCCCAGATGTGACCCTTCCTTTAAGGTCCCCAGATGTGACCCTTCCTTTAAGGTCCCCAGATGTGACCCTTCCTTTAAGGTCCTCACATGTGACCCTTCCTTTAAGGTCCCCAGATGTGACCCTTCCTTTAAGGTCCCCAGATGTGACCCTTCCTTTAAGGTCCCCAGATGTGACCCTTCCTTTAAGGTCCTCACATGTGACCCTTCCTTTAAGGTCCCCAGATGTGACCCTTCCTTTAAGGTCCCCAGATGTGACCCTTCCTTTAAGGTCCTCACATGTGACCCTTCCTTTATGGTCCTCAGATGTGACCCTTCCTTTAAGGTCCCCACATGTGACCCTTCCTTTATGGCCTCCAGATGTGACCCTTCCTTTAAGGTCCCCAGATGTGACCCTTCCTTTAAGGTCCTCAGATGTGACCCTTCCTTTAAGGTCCCCAAATGTGACCCTTCCTTTAAGGTCCCCAGATGTGACCCTTCCTTTATGGCCTCCAGATGTGACCCTTCCTTTAAGGTCCCTAGATGTGACCCTTCCTTTAAGGTCCTCAGATGTGACCCTTCCTTTAAGGTCCCTTGATGTTACCCTTCCTTTAAGGTCCCCAGATGTGACCCTTCCTTTAAGGTCCTCACATGTGACCCTTCCTTTAAGGTCCCCAGATGTGACCCTTCCTTTAAGGTCCCCAGATGTGACCCTTCCTTTAAGGTCCCCAGATGTGACCCTTCCTTTAAGGTCCCCAGATGTGACCCTTCCTTTAAGGTCCCCAAATGTGACCCTTCCTTTAAGGTCCCCAGATGTGACCCTTCCTTTATGGCCTCCAGATGTGACCCTTCCTTTAAGGTCCCTTGATGTTACCCTTCCTTTAAGGTCCCCAGATGTGACCCTTCCTTTAAGGTCCTCAGATGTGACCCTTCCTTTAAGGTCCCCAAATGTGACCCTTCCTTTAAGGTCCCCAGATGTGACCCTTCCTTTATGGCCTCCAGATGTGACCCTTCCTTTAAGGTCCCTAGATGTGACCCTTCCTTTAAGGTCCTCAGATGTGACCCTTCCTTTAAGGTCCCTTGATGTTACCCTTCCTTTAAGGTCCCCAGATGTGACCCTTCCTTTAAGGTCCCCAGATGTGACCCTTCCTTTAAGGTCCCCAGATGTGACCCTTCCTTTAAGGTCCCCAGATGTGACCCTTCCTTTAAGGTCCCCAAATGTGACCCTTCCTTTAAGGTCCCCAGATGTGACCCTTCCTTTATGGCCTCCAGATGTGACCCTTCCTTTAAGGTCCTCAGATGTGACCCTTCCTTTAAGGTCCCTTGATGTTACCCTTCCTTTAAGGTCCCCAGATGTGACCCTTCCTTTAAGGTCCTCACATGTGACCCTTCCTTTATGGTCCTCAGATGTGACCCTTCCTTTAAGGTCCCCAGATGTGACCCTTCCTTTAAGGTCCCCAGATGTGACCCTTCCTTTAAGGTCCTCACATGTGACCCTTCCTTTAAGGTCCTGAACACAATGGAAATAAGATGCTTGGCTTGTTTGTGATTTAATCATTGATGATTGTAATTATCTTAAATCCTTCATTCATTCTGGGGTCCATACTCTCTTCCCATTGGCCCACAGAGCTGGGGTCTCCATAGATGGGGTCTTAAGTTGGACTGTCAGCTGTTCACTTATATCTAACAAACAGTTTGTGGAAATATGTTTGTACCTTTAATAATGAGCAGTCAGGCTGTAAGTGTTCACCTGCCTGTTCTCTGTAGGATCATCTGACTCTTATATAACACCTTCTCTCTCTGGTGACAGACACAGTCGCTCACTCAGGTCTGATACTGCTGAATACTCTGGGCTTTGTTTTTCTCTCTTGTGAGAAAAACTGATTAGAGAGCAAAGTTTCGCTGACCTGTGGTGCTTCAACTTCTCAGTGACCACAGTGATGTGGAAATGTTGTCCAGGGTGTGTCTGTGCAGCGTGCAGTGCAGAGATGATTACCTGAGTCACCATACAGTGATGTCATCAAAAGGAGGGAATAAAAAGCTGAGTCTGAGCTTTTAAGGAAAAGCATTTAACATATTTCCTTCTACTGTTTGCCTCAAATTCCTTTAAGGGCTGAAACCTGTTGAGACTCTTCGCTGACCGTCAGTCATGTGGTGAAACATCAGTGTGATATACATGACGTTGGGTTTACTGCTCAGATTAAC
>NC_070586.1:1391486-1401780 GCF_027409825.1 Scomber japonicus | reverse complement strand
TCATAAAGGGAAAATAGAGCGATGTTAAAAAAGAACAAAAAGAAAGAAGATAAAGGAAAGAAATAAAATCATTAATCTGCAATTTAAAGAATCAAAGAATCATTTTTATTCTTGTTTTTAAGCAACCAAAATATGTGATTTCAGCTTCTAACATTTTAATTTTGAATGCTTTTATTAGTCAAACGTGTAACGAGTAAAATGACACCGGACATGATAAAGAGAACTTTCCTGTCTGACATGTTAGAGACGTTCAGATGAATCACCGACCCGCTCATAGCTCACAGATATCAGTAAAACACGACATGATGATGATGATGATGATGATGATGATGATGAAGAGGTTTAAACTAAAGTCACGTAGAGCAGAGAGAAGGTTCAGACGTGTTCGGGCCTTCATCACAGAGAGGTCTTCCTCACTAGCCGCAGGGTTCTGGATCAGTGATGCCTGACTGTCTGAGACCAGGATGAAGATTTAGAAAGTCTTCATCATGTTTTACCTTCATGAACCTTAACCCTCTCTCTCTGTCTCTCTCTCTCTCTGTCTCTCTCTCTCTCTCTCTCTCTCTCTCTCTCTCTTTGTCTCTCTCTCTCTCTCTCTCTGTCTCTCTCTCTGTCTCTCTCTCTCTCTCTCTCTCTCTGTCTCTGTCTCTCACTCTCTCTCTCTCTGTCTCTCTCTCTGTCTCTCTCTCTCTCTCTCTGTCTCTCTCTCTCTCTCTCTGTCTCTCTCTCTCTCTCTCTGTCTCTCTCTCTCTCTCTCTGTCTCTCTCTCTGTCTCTCTCTCTCTCTCTCTGTCTCTCTCTCTGTCTCTCTCTCTGTCTCTCTCTCTCTCTCTCTGTCTCTCTCTCTCTGTCTCTCTCTCTCTCTCTCTGTCTCTCTCTCTCTCTCTCTGTCTCTCTCTCTGTCTCTCTCTCTCTCTCTCTGTCTCTCTCTCTCTCTGTCTGTCTCTCACTCTCTCTCTCTCTGTCTCTGTCTCTCACTCTCTCTCTCTCTGTCTGTCTCTCTCTCTCTGTCTCTCTCTCTCTCTGTCTCTCTCTCTCTCTCCAGGAGAAGGTCTGGGTATCTTCTCTAAGACGTGGATTAAAGCAGGAACAGAGATGGGACCGTTCACCGGACGTCTCATCTCCCCTGAACACATCGACCTCTACAAGAACAACAACCTCATGTGGGAGGTGAGACACGTTTAACCTTCCTTCCTTCCTCCCTTCCTCCCTTCCTCCCTTCCTCCTTCCTCTATTCCTCCCTTCCTCCTTCCTTCCTTCCTTCCTTCCTTCCTTCCTCCCTCTCTCCCTTCCATCGACCTCTACAAGAACAACAACCTCATGTGGGAGGTGAGACACGTTTAACCTTCCTTCCTTCCTTCCTTCCTTCCTTCCTCCCTTCCTCCTTCCTTCCTTCCTTCCTTCCTCCCTCTCTCCCTTCCATCGACCTCTACAAGAACAACAACCTCATGTGGGAGGTGAGACACGTTTAACCTCTACTGGGTCAGTGGCAGATAGCTGAGCCCAGAGTTCAAACTGCTTATGATTGAGCTCTTTTAACCCTCCTGTTGTCCTCGAGTCAAGGAAGGAAGGATGGAAGAAGGAAGGAAAGGAGGGAGGGAGGGAGGAAGGGAGGAAGGAAGTCCTCCGGGTCAAATTGACCCCATCTCTTTTGACTGTTCCTTCCTTCCTTCCTTCTTTCCTTCCTTCTTTCTTTCCTCACTTCCTTCCGTCCTCATTCATTCTGTCCTTCTTTCCTCCCTTCCTTCCTCACTTCCTTCCTTCCTCTTTTCCTCCCTTCCTTCCTTCCTCCCTTCGTTCCTTGACCTGAGGACAACAGGAGGGTTAATCTCTACTGACGCTGATGATGAACGTGACTGAGCCGCTGGATAATGGATGGTAGCTAGCTGTTCCAGATGTTAGTGAAGCTAGCGGTTCCAGATGTTAGTGCAGGTATCTGACGTGTGGTCTCTCTGCAGGTGTTTAACGAGGACGGGACGGTTCGGTACTTCATCGACGCCAGCCAGGAGGACCAGAGGAGCTGGATGACGTACATTAAGTGTGCGAGGAACGAACAGGAGCAGAACCTGGAGGTGGTTCAGATCGGCAGCAGCATCTTCTACAAGGCCGTGGAGGTCAGTCACACACTCCTTCACCTATTAACATATAACTGAGTTAATAAAGAAGATCACACACATGTAAGACTGAATATCAGCAGATAGAATAGAAGAGAAATCCTGATGCTGTTCACTCTCTTATACTAAATAGATAAAATAAATTATATAATTATAATTACATTGAAGAAATGAACATTGATCACAGATATGGAGGGAAGGAAGTAAGGAAGGAAAAGAAGATGGAAGGATGGAAGGACAGAAGGGAAAAAAGACAGGAAGGAAAGATAGAGGAAAGGAAGGAAGGAAGGAAGGAAAGAAAGATGCAGGGAGGGAAGGAAGGAAGGAAGAGTGAGAAGCACACCTCAAATGTTATAGGAAGAAAGTTCCAGGTATGAAAATATATACAAGATTAAAATAATACTGTAAAATAAAATAAATGAAATAAAAACTAATCAAGAAGAGTTATTAATTTGTATTTTTAAAAGTTAATATAGAAAAAAAAGCAGATAAAAAGAATCTGATCTCTAAAGAAATGAGACAATAATTAATTTATTGGTGAGTTGTCTTTGCTGTTTATTCAAACCTCATGAGATCTTCCAGGATTTCATCTTCGCACAGATTTCACTTTGTTTCAGACTAAAAACGTCAGATTATATAATATATATACATACATATATATATATGTATATATATTATATATTAACAGTGAGACGCTGAACGAGTGGCTGTGATCACACTGAAACTTCACCACTCTTTAAATGTTATTTAAACCTGAACTCAGAGCTCACACAGATACAGGACAGTAGTTTGTTAGTCTGCAGTGAACGGAGTCAGCAGCACTGTGGCGCCCTCTGCTGGCTGAAAGTTAAAGATTCAGTCAGTAAAAAAAACACTTTAAGTAATTCATCTTTGTTTTTGACATTTATTAAACATACATATTTATTCTGTGTTATTTTAATTAAATGAAAAAAAGAGAGAACTGACTGCAACACTTTAACAAATAGACTGTTTGGTTTTTATTTTTATGTATGATCATTTTTAGTATCTATTTATTATTATCTCTCTTTTTTTTATCTTTCCCCAAAATGTATTTATTCCATTTTCACTTATTACAGGAATAGTAGACAAACAAAGAACAAGTAATGTGCTAAAGAGTCAAAGGTTCATGTTCAGTATAAATGATTATAACAGAGAAATACATCATACTTCACCTGAAGAGTCCAGAAGAAGATCAAGCGGATTAGCTCATTAAAGCTTCTTTGGCCTTCTGCCCTCCTAAAAGTAATAATATAAATATCTTCTTAAAAGCAGGATATTTGTGGTGTGCAGGTGGTCGAGTGGTTAGAGCGCATGCCATATACGCAGCCGACCCCGGTTTGAATCCCGATCGGAGGTCCTTTGCTGCATGTCACACCACATAGTCAATACATAGTCTGTATTGTGTTGAGCTTGTAGCGAGCAGTAAACTGTCATTTTCTTATTTCCCTTCGTTAGTTTGCTTCATGAGGAAAAAAAATCCCAGAATACACAATTTAGGACAGTTTTATTTCCACACCTGTGAGACATGAAATAAATCTTTAAGTAAGAAAACATGAAAATAAACAACCAATAAAACATTACAGCAAACATAAAGAGTATTTCATATGTTCTGTATGTCAGGGTTATTATAGTTAACTAAAACTAAGACTAGCAATGAAAAAATAATTTAGTAAACTGGAATTAAAATAAAAACTACAATGAACAAAGTAAAACTAACTAAAACTAAACTGAGTTGCAGATAAATTCAGCTTCATTTTCTCCCTCGATGATTTCCTGTCCTGCAGCAGCCACTATGCTGCTACCCTGAACCCTCCAGCTGTGGTTAAAGAATGAAATTAAAAGGACTTATATATGATATGATAAACCATATTTAGTGTCACACATTCTTTCATCCTTTTCAGCTTCTACAAGTCAAAGCTTTCTCTTAATACCTGAAAAACTAAAACTACATAAAAACTAAACTAAAACTACTAAATCACTTGTTGGGCTAACTAAAACTAAACTGGAATAAAAAAGCAAACTGAAAAACTAAATAAAAATAAAAACTAAAGAACATTTCTAAACTATAAAAACCTTGATCAGCAGCACTGTGGCGCCCTCTGCTGGCGGAAAGTTAAAAATTCAGTCAGAAAAAACACACTTTCAGTAATTCATCTTTGTTTTTGACATTTATTAAACATACATATTTATTGTGTGTCATTTTAATTAAATGAACAAACAAAATGAGAACTGAGTGCAGCACTTTAACTAATAGACGGTTTTATTTTTATTTTTATGTATGATCATTTTTAGTATCTATTTATTATTATCTCTCTTTTTTTTAATCTTTCCCAAAACGTATTTATTCCATTTTCATTTATTACAGGAATAGTAGACAAACAAAGAACAAGTAATGTGCTGAAGAGTCAAAGGTTCATGTTCAGTATAAATGATTATAACATCGTACTTCACCTGAAGAGTCCAGAAGAAGAACATCAAGCAGATTAACTCATTAAAGCTTCTTAACTACATAAAGAGTAGTTAATATGTTCTGTATGTTCAGTCTTCATGTTCTCAGATCAGAATCAAAGGTTTTCTTGTTCTGAGGATGATGAAGGTTGATGAGGATGATGAAGGTTGATGAAGGTTGATGAAGGTTGATGAAGATGATGAAGGTTTGTGTTTCCTCCTCAGACCATCCCTCCGGACCAGGAGCTGCTCGTCTGGTACGGGAACTCTCACAACACGTTCCTGGGAATACCGGGAATCCCTGGAGGAGACGAGGAGCAGACCAAGAAGGCCAAGAGCGGTAAAGATCATTGATTATTGATCCCTGATCCTGAACCAGAACCAGAACCAGAACCTGAACCTGAACCAGAACCAGAACCTGAACCTGAACTCATTATACTTTATTAATGTTCATTAGGTTTTATCTTTATTTAGTTTTTCAGTTTAACCTTCCTGTCATCCTCCCGGGTCAAATTAACCCGCCTGTTTTGACTGTTCCTTCCTTCCTTCCTTCCTTCCTTCCTTCCTTCCTTCCTTCCTTCCATCCATCTGTGCTTCCTCTCTCCTTCTTTCTTTCTTTCCTTCTTCTCCCTTTCTTCCTTCCTTCTGTCCTTCCTCGCCCCTACCTTCCTCTTTGTTCTTCTCTTCTTCTTTCCTCCCCTCCTTTCTTTTCCTTCCTATCACTTTTCCCTTCTTTCCATCCTTGTTTCCTTCCGTCCGTCCTTCCTTCCTTCCTCCCTTCCATCTTTTTATTGGTCCGGCCTTGAACTAAAATGAGTTTGACCTCCCTGCTGTAAAGGATGAAATAATGCTGAACCTGCAGTAGATATAAAACATGAAATGCTCAGTCAGAAACATTTCTCCTCCTCCTTCCTTACAGATGAGTTCCACACCTGTGAAGGCTCCTCCTCCTCCTCCTCTTCCTCCTCCTCCTCCTCCTCTTTATCCTCTATAAGTGTCGGTCGCATGCGTTGCGTCATCTGCCACCGAGGCTTCAACTCCCGCAGCAACCTGCGCTCCCACATGCGCATCCACACGCTGGACAAGCCGTTCGTCTGCCGCTTCTGTAACCGCCGCTTCAGCCAGTCGTCCACGCTGAGGAACCACGTCCGCCTGCACACCGGCGAGCGCCCCTACAAGTGTCACGTCTGCCAGTCCGCGTACTCCCAGCTGGCCGGGCTGCGGGCGCACCAGAAGAGCGCCCGGCACCGGCCCACAGGAGGCGACCCTGCAGCCGCCGGCAGAGGAGTGGTGGTGGGAGGCATGCACGCGGATCACTCGCCTCCCACCGCCAACCCTCCACAGCTGACCAGCGTGCCACATCCTGCATCACTGGTCCACCACATCCCCACCATGGTGCTGTGAGGAGAAGGGTGGGGGGGGCACACCATGAGATCACTGTTACCTAGGTAACCAGCCTCCAGACCACTCACCTCTGATTGGTTCACTGATTCGAACAGGTGTGTTGTTGAGCTTGATAGGTGAGATTAACCCTTCGTAGGTCTGCTCCACCGTCTACTGAACTCATTAAACGTTTAGGTCAATGGTTGCTATAGCTACAGGTTGTTCTATGGTCGCTATAGATACAGGTTGTGTTATGGTTGCTATAGCTACAGGTTGTTCTATGGTTGCTATGGATACAGATTGTGCTGACATCAGAGATCCTGCTGGAGACATTTTTGAAGTTGACTTTCATGTTTTCATCTGGAACACGAGCAGAATGAGTCTCTAACATGTTTTTAAAGCAGCAGTTTGTTGGTGCGACCTACGAAGGGTTAAAAATGAAGACATCAGTGCTTCAGCTTCTGTCTCAGCTGATATGAGCAGAGTCTCAGTCTTTGTGCCTCAGTTCTGAATTTAATGAAAACTTTAACATATTTCTGACAAAGCAGAATATTTAAACAATGACTCATTTCAACTCACCAAAAACAGATCCTCTCAGTTCAGATCCTCTCAGTTCAGATCCTCTCAGTTCAGATCCTCTCAGTTCAGATCCTCTCAGTTCAGAGCTGGAAACTATAAAACATTAAAAGGATGAAATTTGCACGTAATCCTTTAGTAATATCAGGATGAGCCAGCAGGGGGCGCTGCATGCTTCTAAACACAGAATCAGACTGATCGGAGGTTTGGGGTCACGTGCACACACACACACACACACACACACACACACACACACCGACACACACACACACACACACACACACACACACACACACATTGCATGCAGACAGAGTTAGCCTGTCCATTTCTGTGAGATGATGATGTCGTGCTTTGGTTTGCATGCTGTTTAAAGGTTGTAATGTGAGTGTTGAACACAAGGAGGCGCTACCTGTTAATGTTTGAACCCGTCGTCGTGGCAACGCTTTAACATGAACTATCTGGAGTGAAGATGCTGTTAAGTTAAAGTACGTTCAGCTGCTCAGACCTTCAGGTTAGAGGTTAACTCGGATCGGGCCGACCGAAATTGGTACGGGTCCGACCCGAGACCCGTACGGATCCGGGTCGGATTGGATTTTACAACCTCGGGTCCCGGATCTGTTCGCTAAAATGTGTAAAACCGAGAAAACCCGAGAGACACCGAGTACGGGTCTGACTCGGGTCAGTCAGATCACGGCCAGATGAAGTGTAGTCTATTATTAGTTATAATCTGCACTTCATTTATTTAAAAACAGGGTTTCCTTAAATGTTGACCTATGTGTTTTTAAAAAGGGTAAATTCATGATTTGAAGAGCTATGATGATTTCAGACGAGGTTCAGTTACAACAATTATTCATCCTTTTTACGGGTCGGGCAGAAATGATCTCGGAACCACTCGGATCTCGGAAGAAATTCTCCGGGTCCGTTCGGGTTCGGGTCTCTCTTTTTGTACCCGAGTTAACCTCATAACTTCAGGCAGCAGCAGATTATTTCATCACTTTAACAGCAAATCTACAAACTCAGCAGATCCTTTATTAAAACAGACCCAACCTTTAAGAAGTCTTATAACCGGTTTATGGCCCATATTGTGTCTCAGGCCTTTTTCTGTCAGACTTTTAGAATAAAACATGTTTAATTCTACTGACATGTGTATAAACTATAAACTATGAACTATAAACTAATGAGAATAGAAGTTAAACATCAGCTGATTCCCTTTTTTTTTAGCCTTGTTCTCTTCATGGGTTGTACATAGTGAAACAAAGAGTATGAGCATGAGATGTGCTTTATTATAACCCCAGAATATAACTGTCACTTTATCTGTGTATATGTGTAAATGTAGGAGTCATATATGACACATGTATCCGTATATGAAGTATGCTATGTTAACTATAACTATAATAAAGTATTACTATTCCTCCTCGGCTCAGTCTGTGGGTGTTCATCTGTTCAAGTTTGATACTGGATCCTTGTTGTCATGGTAACACACAGTTTACATCTCCACACACATGTTTTATTTATAGTCTTATAACTGGATCTTTATATCACGTAGACACGTATATAGCTGCATTCTATCAAAAGGCCACCAGGGAGCGACCGTCTCTATACAAGTCAATGGAGAAGTAACTTAGAGCTGCATTCTATCAAAAGGCCACCAGGGGGCGACCGTCTCTATACAAGTCAATGGAGAATTCACCAACTTCTCACTTGATTTCTAACCTCAGTAAACGTTTTCAAAATGTGTTTATGGTCTCAATCGCTAGTTTAAAGCCTTCTTCAATGCAGTATGATGTTCATTTGGGACATTTTGGCCTCCCTGATTTTATATTTGATGATAAAGCAGGGTATGCATTAGGGGCGTGGCTACGTCCAAGTAGCAGTCCACAAACCAATGGGTGACGTCACGGATGTTACGTCCATTTCTTATACTATACAGTCTGTGGTAGGAGGACCCAGATAGGACCCACCGGACTCTGGCGGTGACGTCACAGACAGGACCCACCGGACTCTGGCGATGACGTCACAGAGGCGACTCGCAGAAAACGTCACAGAGAAAACAACAATGAGGAGGTAAAGCTGGTTTCTGTGTGTTCGTGTACGTGGACGCTATGAACATGTTAGCAACGGTTAGCTACAGTTAGCAACGGTTAGCTACAGTTAGCTACAGTTAGCAACGGTTAGCAACGGTTATAGACAGTTAGCAACGGTTAGCGACCCGCGAGTCGAGCGTGTTATTGTTGTTACACGTCATTAAGCGCGTGCCGGTGTTTTGCCAATGTTGGTCTCCCCCGACAGAAAGTGTTTCCCCTGGCCGCGGGAGCGCGCATTCATTCAGCGAAGGTGGAGAAACAGTGCTGCGCGTGCTACTAACAACAGCTGCTTAGTTTAATTTAATATCCTGGTGTAATTTATCTACCAGGTTTCACATCACGGCCCACAAATCTAAATAAATACTTTTATTCTTTTGTAGCTACGTCGTAACGTCGTGACGTCATACTACGCACTGAACGGGAAAACCAAGGCAATCATTTCACTTATGTGATTTGACATTTAACCTTAGATCGTATAAATTCACTCCTCAAACCCATCAGAGACCGTACAGACCCCCACACCTTCAAATCACTCTTAAAAACTCACCTTTTTAAACTGGCTTTCAACCTGTAAACTGCTTTTATCTGCTTTCCATTTTATGTCTTTTTAACCTTCTACATTGTTTGTTCTTTTCATTTTATGTCTTTTTTTTTTTTTTTTTTACTTGTAAGCGTCTTTGAGCACTTGTAAAAGCGTGTTATAAATAAAATGTATTATTATTATTATTATTATTTATTAAAAGAACATTTAACCCGCTCTATTAAACACCCGTAAACGTCTCATGCTGCGTTCAGGCAGGCTCGGAAATACTGGAACCTACAGAACAAACCGATACTTCCCAATATTACGTTTTTAATTAAATATCCTTATTAAATATAATATATTATTATGAATTAAGGCTGTGTTCATGTTGAATAGAGCCAGTGTTAGAGGAGCTCTGATTATTTACACACTTTATACGAGCTGGTTTCTGTTTTTAATACAGAAACACATTTCCTGTATTTCCTGGTTGTATTCTAATAAAGAGACTGATAATAATTATACATGATGATTATAACATTAATACAACTACTCATCTAACGGAGGCTTTAGACTTTAGCACAGTGTTTATCTGGACTGTGAGTAAAGTGATGAGTTAGAAACAAACCTGACGAGCAAACACAGAAACAGTGTTGAGTAACAACAGAAAACACAGACTGAGCAAACTCACCTTTGGGACAAACAAACACACACACACTGAACTCCCCACACACACACACACACACACACACACTGAACTCCACACACACACACACAGACACACACACACACACACACACACACACTGAACTCCACACACACACACACACACACTGAACTCCACACACACACACACTGAACTCCACACACACATAGAGACACACACAATCATCTCCACACACACACACACACACACACACTGAACTCCACACACACACACACACACACACACTGAACTCCACACACACACACACACACTGAACTCCACACACACACACACACACACACACTCATAGAGAGACACACACACACACACATAGAGACACACACACACTCATCTCCACACACACACACACACACACACACACACACACACTGAACTCCACACACACACACACACACACACACTGAACTCCACACACACACACA
>NC_070586.1:1383986-1386486 GCF_027409825.1 Scomber japonicus | reverse complement strand
TTTTTGTCTTTGGTTCATCCACTTAGAAAGTGTACAAATTAGACCCTCCACACCTTCCGGGTGTGTGTAAAAACCTGTTAATCCATTGTGCTCTGCACGCGTGAGTTGGAGTCCTGTTCAATTCAGTCCTCCGCGTTCACATGACTACAAGCCAACGAGAAAAGCCTCATTTCCAGACTGCCGGAGAGAGCGATCGACAGTCTTGAAAGACTTAAGACAGGGGAATTAGCTCAAATGGTAGAGCGCTCGCTTAGCATGCGAGAGGTAGCGGGATCGATGCCCGCATTCTCCAGAAGGCTTTCTTTCTTTGAGGACGCAATATTGCCTTCAACTTTATTGTGCGCTGCAACAAAGAATTCATATGAAGAGAGCTCTCCTACATGTACTGTAAGCACTTTGCTAGCCTGATTTCTCTTCCCACTCCACCTTTTTTTTCTCTTAACTTTTGCATCAAGTTGAACTTTCCTCAACTTCCCTTTGGGTAGCGTTGGCAGTTTATCAGAGTTGGTTTGACAATGAAAGGCGTCCTGCTGTGTCTCCAGTGTTCACGTCTGTATGCGTGAACGGGCTGTTAGACTGCCAGCTATGATTCAATCCTTCCAAAGAGGTGTCTCACCTATTCACACCTCCAGTCACGTCACCTGACCTCACTGTGTTTCACAGCGTGTCCAAACACGACAAACGCGAGAAGATGGACTTTCAACCTGCTCGTTAACAGACGAGGTGGCCGAGTGGTTAAGGCGATGGACTGCTAATCCATTGTGCTCTGCACGCGTGGGTTCGAATCCCATCCTCGTCGCTCTATCCGCACATAACTCTGCAGTGTTTGAGTCTTACCGAGCACGCTGTCCACTGTGATTCTCACATCACTTGGCTACATTCTGTTTCACAGCGTGTCCAAACAAAGACACGAGAAAATGGGCTTTCAACCTGCCTGTTAACAGACGAGGTGGCCGAGTGGTTAAGCTCTGCACGCGTGGGTTCGAATCCCATCCTCGTCGCAGCAACTCCACTTTAGTCAGCTGTGTTGTCACGTCATCGAGCTAACTGGCTCCACCATCAAGGCCTGGATTTACAGCCATTAATTCAGTTCAGTTCATCCAGCCAAGGAGGCCAAATCAATCCACGCACCACTGACCAAAAGTAAGCCGTGTCCAAAGACCTTCCTCACATACCTACTAGGGTACAGACGGTCCAAATTGCAGGAAACTATCACACCTTGTTACATGTGTCCACTTTCTTTTACCCTCCCAACTAAAAGAGTTTACCAACCAGCCCTGTGGCTGTCACCACGTGACCAAGTTTCTGGCCCCACACAACAACTGCTGCAGCCAGGCCTTTACAGTTTATGGTCTATTTCTATTGAGTGGACCTTTAATGGGGCTCATACAGTCAGTCCACCAGTTCAAGTCCACTCAGTACCCACGTTGCCCACATTTAGCCCACATGGACCTGCTGGCTGGGATTTAAAAGACATTAGAGACTCAGCTGACCCGAGGCAAGACCATGAAGAAGAAAATCTTAAAATCTACCCTAAAACATCCTGGGAGCCAGTGTAAAGATGCTAAAACAGACTAAATATGATCCTGCCTCTTAGTTCTGGTTAAAAGGTAAAAGAACACAGTTATAATCACATAAAACTCTTTAACATTATTACCACGGTAACATCCAGAGAGGTGAGACATCAAACTCACCTCCAGACAATTATTCTGTTGTTTACTATTGTTGTCATGGAAACACTCTCATTGGCTCTGACTGGCCTGTATCGCCTGTGTGTGTGTGTGTGTGTGTCTGTCTGTGTGTCTGTCTGTGTGTGTGTGTGTGTGTGTGTGCAGTCAAAGTGAGGGCGTTCTCGATGAACCAGGAGCTGAGGCCGGCCAATCGCAGCGTGTTCCTGACCTTCAAGGTGAGTAATAATAATTAAAGGGTCGGTTTACAGATACAATAGGGCTTCATGCTGGACCACCAGGGGGCAGCAGCACATTACAACATGTTTGAACACAGTTTGTTTTCTCACCTTTTATTTCTTGCTCAGGACCCGGATCTGAAGACAGTGGACATCGTGGAAATGATTGATGTTAATAACGGAATCCCCTCCATGCAAAACCCCTTCAAGATCCCCGTCAAACCAAAGTAAGAGCATATTAAAATATTACAATATTACAGTCTGCAGGGTCCTAAAGGTGATTCCAGGCAGTCTGTAATGTTATTAAACTGATTCCAGACTGTCTGTAATGTCATTAAACTGATTCCAGACAGTCTGTAATGTTATTAAACTGATTCCAGGCAGTCTGTAATGTTATTAAACTGATTCCAGACAGTCTTTAATGTTATTAAACTGATTCCAGGCCGTCTGTAATGTTATTAAACTGATTCCAGACGGTCTGTAATGTTATTAAACTGATTCCAGGCAGTCTGTAATGTTATTAAACTGATTCCAGACCGTCTGTAATGTTATTAAACTGATTCCAGACAGTCTGTAATGTTATTAAACTGATTC
>NC_070586.1:1363986-1381486 GCF_027409825.1 Scomber japonicus | reverse complement strand
TAAAGATTATTATTATTATTCGCCTTTTTGACAGCCTAAACGTGCCCGAAAAGTCACCAAAATTTGCAATCATGTCCGACCCGGCGAAAAATTTGATATTTTAAGGATCACGAAAATGGGCCAGAAAAAAATGGCTCAATAGCGCCCCCTATAAAATTAAAAAAATCGAGCCCCTCGAGTGAGATTGTCATAGACAAACGAAATTCGGTACACATATGTAACGTGTCAAGACACACAAAAAAGTCTCTTGGACCCATACCCTCACTCCAACAGGAAGTCGGCCATTTTGTATCAAATCTATGTTTTTGGCGCCATTTTGAACTCCTCCTAGGGATTTAATCCGACCAACTTCAAATTCACTCAGAAACATCTTGAGACATTGGAGATGAAAAGTTATCAAAAACTTTCTGATTAGGGATTTGGTTGCTTCGTGGCGATGTGAGGAATTCTGACGTTTCGCCATTAAACAGTATCAGCTGGCCAAATGGGGGTACTGCACCCCGTAGAAGATTAAGAAAATTGAGCCCCTCCTTCCAGATTGACGTAGATTAACAAAACTTGGTATGTATATGTATCACATAAAGACGCACAAAAAAGTCTCTTGGACCCATACCCTCAATCCAACGGTTTGATACAATTTTCACACCACGTACTTTAATGAATTTCTCCTAATCTGACCGACTTTATATTGACTCTGTGTGCGTCACAGCAAGTCTCGCTCAGTGGTGGCGTGGCGGGGGAGCTTGGGCCCGATCATCGCTGCTTGCAGCTTTAATTATTATTATTGTTGTCGTTATCGTTCTGTCCCGTTTTTGACAGCCTAAACGTGCCCGAAAAGGAGCTCAGTCTAAGCCTATAGCAGCATAAAGTAGGAGCTGCTCCAAGATAAGCCTCATCATCTTCTAGAAGACTTTATCATGGTTACAAGATTAGGATGTAAACTTGAAGGAAGGAAGGAAGGAAGGAAGGAAGGAAAGGAGTAAGGAGGGAGGGAAGGAAGGAAGGAAAGGAGGAAGGAAGGAAGGATGGAAGGAAGGAAACAAGGAAGGATGGAAGGAGGAGGGAGCAAAGAAAGAGGGGAGGAGGGGAAGAAGGAAGGAAAAAATAAAGAAAGAGGGAGGAAGAGTCAAAAGAGGTGGGGTCAATTTGACCCGGGAGGATTATTTGGTTTATATTATTTGGGTTAAGGTGTCTCACTGACAGCACTCAACTATTTAAAACAGTTTGATGCTTGTGTGTGTCCTTCAGTTGTCTTCGTCGGGTGAGTTGGACGTGACTCTCAACATGGAGGCGGTGCTGTCCAAACATGACGGACCCAAAGACCTCAACAGTCTGGTGGGGAAGTTTCTGTATATCGCTGTACTGCTGCAGGAGGATACAGGTACATTATACTTCCACTCCACTACTGGACACAGTGGATAGTGGAACAAGCTTTTAACATCTGTCTGACTTTAAGGTGGTATCAGCCAGGAGGCGGAGTTTGCAGGAGTGAAGTTTGTGAAATCACCGTACAGTCTGAGCCTGGTGTCCACGCCCCTTTTCATCAAACCTGGACTTCCCTATAACATCCTGGTGAGACGCTCATCAACAGAGCTCTGAGACAGAAAGACAGAAGAACGAGTTTTGATTTGAAACATTAAGAAATTACGATTCTCATATTCTGCCGTTCATCAATCAGTCAGACTTTATTTGTAGCACTTAAAGCACTTTTCATACATCATGATGCAACACAAACAAACAGACAAAAGGAAATCATCAAACATAGGAACTCATTTAAAAACAGGAACTCAGGAAACGCTATCATAACTCTCTAAATAAATACGTAAAGGTAAGAATGTGTCATGAAGAAGAAACAATAACATAGAATAAACAGAATAGTCCAAGTAGTAAAACAGGCTAAAGTTTGACATACCTCAGAAAAGTGTGTTGTTAACCACCCTGCCAAATTTGAATGATTAACAAAAAACGCCAAATATATGAAATTAGGCTTCAAAGTTGTGTAAAAATCAGCCTCTTTCTCTGCTCCCAAACGCTGAAGCCCCGCCCCCTACCAAGTGTCACCTGTCAATCAAAGTCACCACCTCTACCAGAAACATGGACGCTGAGAGCTTTCTGCTGCTAACTCGGCGGCTAGCTCAGCGGCTAGCTCAGCGGCTAGCTCGGCTAACTGGCTAACTGGCTAACTGTAGACTGTAGTAGTAGTAGTGCTAACTCAGCTAACTGGCTAACTGTAGACTGTAGTAGTAGTAGTGCTAACTCAGCTAAGTGGCTAACTGTAGACTGTAGTAGTAGTAGTGCTAACTCAGCTAACTGGCTAACTGTAGACTGTAGTAGTAGTAGTGCTAACTCAGCTAACTGGCTAACTGTAGACTGTAGTAGTAGTAGTGCTAACTCAGCTAACTGGCTAACTGTAGACTGTAGTAGTAGTAGTGCTAACTCAGCTAACTGGCTAACTGTAGACTGTAGTAGTAGTAGTAGTGCTAGCTCAGCTAACTGGCTAACTGTAGACTGTAGTAGTAGTAGTGTGTGCTGAATGTATTTCTACCTCTACAGCAGCAGGGGCGGGTTTATGCTAATCCTAGCTCCACAATTCAAATCTAAATGGTTGAAATGCTTTTTACACCTTTTTTAGAAATACATTTATGACCTATTTAATGTGTTTAGAAGAAAATGTCTGAATTCACTTTACACAGTCTTTAAAGACAATAATTCACACACTGATGTCATTCTGATTCACAGTGATTGAGCAGTTACTGGCTGACAGACAAATCTTTTTAAAAGTAAGAAATTATGCACTTCTACAGTCGGTATGTTCTCTGTCTGCAGGTGTTGGTGAAGGATCATCTGGACAAACCGGTGAGCAACATTCGGGTTCGTCTCGTGGAGCGACAGCTGTTCAGGCGGGGGAGAGACGGCGAGGACATGCCCTGTCCTGACAGCGCCAGAAGCCACACAGACGGCCTCGCTGTGTTCATCTGCAACGCGCCGAGTGAGGCAGTCAAAGCTGTGCTGAAGGTGGTGCAGGGTTGGGGTTGGGGGGGGGGGGGGGGGGTTAGCTGTTGTTATTTACCTGCTGTTGTTAACCCTTTATAGGACAGTCATTGAAAGGAAGGGAGGAAGGGAGGAAGGAAGGACGGAGGAAGGAAAGGAAGGGAGGAAGGTATGGGGGAGGAAAGAAAGATAGAAGGAGGGAGGGAGGAAGGGAAGAAAGAAGAAAGGGGGATGGAGGAAGGAAAGAAGGAAGGGAGGAGAGAAGGAGGGAGGGAGGAAGGACAGATGGAAGGAAGGAAAAGGAAAGAAGGATGGACGGAGGAAGGAAAGAAGGAAATGAGGAGAGAACGAGGGAGGGAGGGTTGGGGGGGGTTAGCTGTTGTTGTTAACCCTTTATAGGACACTCATTGAAAGGAAGGGAGGAAGGAAGAAAGAGAGGGCAGGAAGGACGGAGGAAGGAAAGGAAGGGAGGAAGGTAGGGGGGAGGAAAGAAAGATAGAAGGAGGGAGTGAGGAAGGGAAGAAAGAAGAAAGGAAGGAAGAAGGAAGGGAGGAGAGAAGGAGGGAGGGAGGAAGGAAAGAAGCAAGGGAGGAGAGAATGAGGGAGGGAGGGTTGGGGGGGGGGTTAACCCTTTATAGGACAGTCATTGAAAGGAAGGGAGGAAGGGAGGAAGGAAGAAAAAGAGGGAAGGAAGGACGGAGGAAGGAAAGGAAGGAAGAAAGGTAGGGGGGAGGAAAGAAAGATAGAAGGAGGGAGTGAGGAAGGGAAGAAAGAAGGAAGGAAGGAAGAAGAAAGGGGGATGGAGGAAGGAAAGAAGGAAGAGAGGAGAGAAGGAGGGAGGGAGGAAGGAAAGAAGGAAGGGAGGAGAGAACGAGGGAGGGAGGGTTGGGGGGGTTAGCTGTTGTTGTTTACCCTTTATAGGACACTCATTGAAAGGAAGGGAGGAAGGGAGGAAGGAAGAAAGAGAGGGAAGGAAGGACGGAGGAAGGAAAGGAAGGGAGGAAGGTATGGGGGAGGAAAGAAAGATAGAAGGAGGGAGGGAGGAAGGGAAGAAAGAAGAAACGGGGATGGAGGAAGGAAAGAAGGAAGGGAGGAGAGAAGGAGGGAGGGAGGAAGGACAGATGGAAGGAAGGAAAAGGAAAGAAGGATGGACGGAGGAAGGAAAGAAGGAAATGAGGAGAGAACGAGGGAGGGAGGGTTGGGGGGGGTTAGCTGTTGTTGTTAACCCTTTATAGGACACTCATTGAAAGGAAGGGAGGAAGGAAGAAAGAGAGGGCAGGAAGGACGGAGGAAGGAAAGGAAGGAAGAAAGGTAGGGGGGAGGAAAGAAAGATAGAAGGAGGGAGTGAGGAAGGGAAGAAAGAAGAAAGGAAGGAAGAAGGAAGGGAGGAGAGAAGGAGGGAGGGAGGAAGGAAAGAAGGAAGGGAGGAGAGAACGAGGGAGGGAGGGTTGGGGGGGTTAGCTGTAGGACACTCATTGAAAGGAAGGGAGGAAGGGAGGAAGGGAGGAAGGAAGGAAGAGAGGGAAGGAAGGACGGAGGAAGGAAAGGAAGGAAGAAAGGTAGGGGGGAGGAAAGAAAGATAGAAGGAGGGAGGGAGGAAGGGAAGAAAGAAAAAAGGGGGATGGAGGAAGGAAAGAAGGAAGGGGGAGAGAAGGAGGGAGGGAGGAAGGACAGATGGAAGGAAGGAAAAGGAAAGAAGGATGGACGGAGGAAAGAAAGAAGGAAATGAGGAGAGAACGAGGGAGGGAGGGTTGGGGGGGTTAGCTGTTGTTGTTTACCCTTTATAGGACAGTCATTGAAAGGAAGGGAGGAAGGGAGGAAGGAAGAAAGAGAGGGAAGGAAGGACGGAGGAAGGAAAGGAAGGGAGGAAGGTATGGGGGAGGAAAGAAAGATAGAAGGAGGGAGTGAGGAAGGGAAGAAAGAAGGAAGGAAGGAAGAAGAAAGGGGGATGGAGGAAGGAAAGAAGGAAATGAGGAGAGAAGGAGGGAGGGAGGAAGGATAGATGGAAGGAAGGAAGGACGGAGGAAGGAAAGAAGGAAGGGAGGAGAGAAGGAGGGAGGGAGGAAGGACAGATGGAAGGAAGGAAAGGAAGGAAGGACGGAGGAAATAAGGAATGAGGGAGGGAGGAAGGAAAGAAAGAAGGCAGGGAGGAAGGAAAGGAAGGAAGGAAGGAAAGAAGGAAGGAAGGAAGGATATTTTGGGATATTTACAGAAGTTACCAAATATGATTATAAATGCCCAATAAAGGGTTAACGGTCTGTTTTTGACTCAGTTTGAGACCGATGACATCACCCTCCCAGCAGCCAGTCAGGCCAGTCTGACACTGGAGGCGTCGGCCTACCACTCTCCGAACCAGCGCTACCTGTACATCGACCCCCCGCTGCCCGGCCGAGGCCTGCAGGTGGGACAGTACGCCAGCATCAAGGTGTACTCCGCCACGCCGTCCTACATACCTGTCACAACCCTCAGCTTCCTGGTGAGAAGACTGCTGATTTATGTCATAGGTGTTGCTGTTTAAAATGTAGCACTCAAAGTGACTCCCTCACCCATGCATTTTGGTACTGTAAGAAAATTCGAGAAATATGGGATAAAATTGAGAAATGGATGTCAAGAATCTGCAACCGTGAGTTCGTGCTCACACTAAAGAATTGCATCTTTCAAGATATTGAAAATATGAGATAGTCATTGGGGTGGCAAATTATTTTTTCCTCACTGGTTTATAAAAAGTTAATTTTGCAAAATTGGAAAAAAAACAGAGGCGCCATCTTTTGAAAACTGTAAAACTTTAATGAAATGTTATTTAAAAATCGAAAGAACAATGTCGGAAGACAGCAATAAAGGAAAACAATTTGATAATGTATGGACTATAATTTATGAGGCTTTATAGAGAGTGGAGGAGCGAGATCGACCAGCTATCAAGGAAAGAAATAGTTTCTGTGATGACCGTTGAGTGTGTTTGTGTGCGTGAATGTAATGTATGTGAATGTGTATATGTGGGGGGTGGGAGGGTGTAAAAGTGGGAGGGGTTAATGGTATCTGTTAAAATGTTTGAGACCAATGTACAAAGCACCTGATGGAAAGTTATGGAATAATATGAATGACCATGCTTTGTATGAGACTTTTGAGTTTGTGTTGTAAATATAATAATAAAAAAAAAGAAAAAAAAAAGATGTATGTCATAGGTGTTGCTCCTGTTTCCATGGTTACCTGTGACATCATCCCTCCTCTGTGTGTGTGTGTGTGTTACCTCAGATTCTCTCTAAAGGGAAGGTGGTGGATTTCGGCAGTATGAAGTTCGCCTCCGCCACTGACAACAAACAGGTGCTGCGCTTCCAGGTGACGAGCGCCATGGTGCCGTCCATCAGGGTGCTGGTCTACTACATCCTGTTTGGGGAGGGGACGTCCGAGCTGGTGGCCGACTCCATCTGGCTGGACGTCAGAGACAAGTGTGTCAGCGGACTCCAGGTACAGGAAGTTACACAAGCTCATGTGTCAGAGTGTTTCTATGTGCTGCCACTGGTGGATGGAAGAGGAATTGTAGCATCACTAGAGTTAAAATTGTAGTCGTGGATAACAGTAGAAAGTATAGTTGAATTAATGGAAGAGTGGTACTGGTCAGGGTTCCTTTAAAGTAGCTGTATGTAACAAATATATTCCAAGTAATCATAAAATGGCCATAAATATCACCAGACATTAAGAAATCATGTTAATTTCAAACACTGATATCACTGACAGTCGTAGTCCAGCCAGAATATTCACATTTGAAAAGCTCCACCCACCACCTAGCTACCAATCACCAAGTCAGTACTGATGCTCCACCCACCACCTAGCTACCAATCACCAAGTCTGTACTGATGCTCCACCCACCACCTAGCTACCAATCACCAAGTCAGTACTGATGCTCCACCCACCACCTAGCTACCAATCACCAAGTCAGTACTGATGCTCATTATGACAATTTGAGAAACAAAACCAGGGTATGTATAGGAGATGCCTTTGAAACATGGAGACTGTTACAGCGTCATACAGCACTTACCTGTACCCGCTGATACGGAGGAGGATATGCAGGATCACGTCCAACAACTGGCAACCCGCGTGAAGTAGACTCTGGCAGGGAGGGGGCGAGGAAGGAAAGAAGGAAGGAAGGAAGGAAAGGAGTAGGGAGGGGGCGAGGAGTAACAGCTCTCTCCAGTGTTTTGAACGTGGGCCGCAGTACCATTTCTAAACGCTTGGTGTCAGAGTTACATACCTCAACTTTAACATTCTTGCTTTAGTGAATTTTAAGAGCTCTTAAGAAATTGAAGGCAACTTCAAAACTATATGACAGGTTTTCATGAAATACTGATATTTATAGTTCGCTGGGGGGATTAGAGTTAAGGCCCATTTATGCTCAACGTTAAATACGAGCCTTCTGTCCGTGCTCTGCGTTCATTTCCTCCGTATTTCAGGTAGAGAGAGAGAGAGACAGAGAGACAGAGAGACAGAGAGACAGAGAGAGAGAGAGAGAGAGAGAGACAGAGAGACATAGAGACAGAGAGACAGAGAGACAGAGAGAGAGAGAGAGAGAGAGAGACAGAGAGAGAGAGAGAGAGAGACAGAGAGAGAGAGAGAGAGACAGAGAGAGAGAGAGAGAGAGAGAGAGAGAGAGACATAGAGAGAGAGAGAGAGACAGAGAGAGAGACAGTCTGTCCTCATCTGAATGTGCAGCTTGATGTGAAAGTTGTGTTTGTGTCTTTAGACCGATCTGTCATTCGCTGCACGGGACTACAAACCAAAGCAGAACCTCCGGCTGGATATTACGACCAATCAGGAGGGCCTGGTGGCGCTGTCTGCGGTCGACTCCGCCCTTTACACCATGCGACCTAACTACCAAGACCCTGTTACCAAGGTAACACACACAGACACTATAAATAGAGTCCATTTTAGCTTTAAGAGGTTGGTTTATCTGTAGCCTGCTCAGTAACGGGGGTACGGTGGCCTGCAGGTGCTGCGTCACATCGAGCAGAGCGACCAGGGCTGCGGAGGGGGCGGCGGCAAAGACAGCGCAGACGTCTTCCGATTGGCCGGCCTCACCTTCTCGACCAACGCCAACGCCCACCCATCAGCCACCAGTATGTCAATCAATCTGTTTACTTCCCTGATTATCGCTCTGCTTCAGATATCTCATCTTATTTTTCTGTGGACGGCTGACTCTAATGAACTGTGTAATGGAGATGGTTGTTAATGTGTGTGTGTGTGTGTGTGTGTGTGTGTGTGTGTGTGTGTGTGTGTGTGTGTAGATGAGGCGTGTACAGCAGCAGTGCGTTCAAAACGAGCTCTGAGTGACGAGGACAAGATGAAAAAAGGTGAGACTCAACCTGTAAACCTGTCAGCTGACACAGTCCCTGACCTCTGGAGTCTGATCAAAGATAAATGTGTAGATAACAGGTGTCCAAACACGACAAACGCGAGAAGATGGGCTTTCATCCTGCCCGTTAACAGACGAGGTGGCCGAGTGGTTAAGGCGATGGACTGCTAATCCATTGTGCTCTGCACGCGTGGGTTCGAATCCCATCCTCGTCGCAGCAACTCCACTTTAGTCAGCTGTGTTGTCACGTCATCGAGCTAACTGGCTCCACCATCAAGGCCTGGATTTACAGCCATTAATTCAGTTCAGTTCATCCAGCCAAGGAGGCCAAATCAATCCACGCACCACTGACCAAAAGTAAGTCGTGTCCAAAGACCTTCCTCACATACCTACTAGGGTACAGACGGTCCAAATTGCACAAAGCTATCACAGCTTGTTACATGTGTCCACTTTCTTTTACCCTCCCAACTAAAAGAGTTTACCAACCAGCCCTGTGGCCAAGCTTCCCTGAGTCAGTTGAGGAAATAGGTAAAGGCCTTCTGGAGAATGCGGGCATCGATCCCGCTACCTCTCACATGCGAAGCGAGCGCTCTACCACTTGAGCTAATTCCCCTGCAGGAAGCTGAGGTCGTCTAGCTCCTCGCTGCGCTTCGCATACTTCCTCCCCTCTGGAGGATTCATGTTCCTGGAAGTGGAACAACTTTTTTGTCTTTGGTTCATCCACTTAGAAAGTGTACAAATTGGACCCTCCACACCTTCCGGGTGTGTGTAAAAACCTGTTAATCCATTGTGCTCTGCACGCGTGAGTTGGAGTCCTGTTCAATTCAGTCCTCCGCGTTCACATGACTACAAGCCAACGAGAAAAGCCTCATTTCCAGACTGCCGGAGAGAGCGATCGACAGTCTTGAAAGACTTAAGACAGGGGAATTAGCTCAAATGGTAGAGCGCTCGCTTAGCATGCGAGAGGTAGCGGGATCGATGCCCGCATTCTCCACAAGCCTTTCTTTCTTTGAGGACGCAATATTGCCTTCAACTTTATTGTGCGCTGCAACAAAGAATTCACATGAAGAGAGCTCTCCTACATGTACTGTAAGCACTTTGCTAGCCTGATTTCTCTTCCCACTCCACCTTTTTTTTCTCTTAACTTTTGCATCAAGTTGAACTTTCCTCAACTTCCCTTTGGGTAGCGTTGGCAGTTTATCAGAGTTGGTTTGACAATGAAAGGCGTCCTGCTGTGTCTCCAGTGTTCACGTCTGTATGCGTGAACGGGCTGTTAGACTGCCAGCTATGATTCAATCCTTCCAAAGAGGTGTCTCACCTATTCACACCTCCAGTCACGTCACCTGACCTCACTGTGTTTCACAGCGTGTCCAAACAAAGACACGAGAAGATGGGCTTTCAACCTGCCTGTTAACAGACGAGGTGGCCGAGTGGTTAAGGCGATGGACTGCTAATCCATTGTGCTCTGCACGCGTGGGTTCGAATCCCATCCTCGTCGCAGCAACTCCACTTTAGTCAGCTGTGTTGTCACGTCATCGCGCTAACTGGCTCCATCATCAAGGCCTGGATTTACAGCCATTAATTCAGTTCAGTTCATCCAGCCAAGGAGGCCAAATCAATCCACGCACCATTGACCAAAAGTAAGTCGTGTCCAAAGACCTTCCTCACATACCTACTAGGGTACAGACGGTCCAAATTGCAGGAAGCTATCACAGCTTGTTACATGTGTAGACTTTCTTTTACCCTCCCAACCCACGTGACCAAGTTTCTGGCCCCACTCAACAACCGCTGCAGCCAGGCCTCTCTGTGCTGGACAGTCTGGTCTCCTGGAACCTCAGTCCTCGTCCCGCTCTCTGTCCGTCCGTTACTAATGTCTTTGTTTTATCGATGCCTCATCCTGACCTTTCTTATTGCCCATCTCTTTCACGAGTTGGGCTGCAAAGTAAGTTTTTCACATTAACTGCACTTTCCCTGAGTCAGAAGAGAAAATAGGTAAAGGCCTTCTGGAGAATGTGGGCATCGATCCCGCTACCTCTCACATGGTGTATAACAGTAGATAACAGTAGATAACAGTAGATAGCAGGTGTATAACAGTAGATAACATTAGATAACAGGTGTATAACAGTAGATAACAAGTGTATAACAGTAGATAACAGATGTATAACAGTAGATAACAGTAGATAACAGGTGTATAACAGTAGATAACAGTAGATAACAGGTGTATAACAGTAGATAACAAGTGTATAACAGTAGATAACAGATGTATAACAGCAGATAACAGTAGATAACAGGTGTATAACAGTAGATAACATATGTATAACAGTAGATAACAGATGTATAACAGGTGTATAACAGTAGATAACATATGTATAACAGTAGATAACATATGTATAACAGTAGATAACAGATGTATAACAGGTGTATAACAGTAGATAACAAGTGTATAACAGTAGATAACATATGTATAACAGTAGATAACAGATGTATAACAGGTGTATAACAGTAGATAACAGCAGATAACAGGTGTATAACAGCAGATAACAGGTGTATAACAGTAGATAACAGGTGTATAACAGCAGATAACAGGTGTATAACAGTAGATAACAGCAGATAACAGGTGTATGACAGTAGATAACAGTAGATAACAGGTGTATAACAGCAGATAACAGGTGTATAACAGCAGATAACAGGTGTATAACAGTAGATAACAGGTGTTTAACAGTAGATAACAGGTGTATAACAGTAGATAACAGGTGTTTAACAGTAGATAACAGGTGTTTAACAGTAGATAACAGTAGATAACAGGTGTATAACAGTAGATAACAGGTGTCCAAACACGAAAAACGTGAGAAGATGGGCTTTCAACCTGCCTGTTAACAGACGAGGTGGCCGAGTGGTTAAGGCGATGGACTGCTAATCCATTGTGCTCTGCACGCGTGGGTTCGAATCCCATCCTCGTCGCAGCAACTCCACTTTAGTCAGCTGTGTTGTCACGTCATCGAGCTAACTGGCTCCACCATCAAGGCCTGGATTTACAGCCATTAATTCAGTTCAGTTCATCCAGCCAAGGAGGCCAAATCAATCCACGCACCACTGACCAAAAGTAAGTCGTGTCCAAAGACCTTCCTCACATACCTACTAGGGTACAGACGGTCCAAATTGCAGGAAGCTATCACAGCTTGTTACATGTGTCCACTTTCTTTTACCCTCCCAACTAAAAGAGTTGGGAGGGTAGATAACAGCAGATAACAGTTGTATAACAGCAGATAACTGGTGTATAACAGGTGTATGACTGTTTCTGTTTCTACAGCAAAGAGTTTTGGGCCCCTGAAGTCGTGCTGTGAACATGGGATGAGGTACATCCCAAAGAGCGTCACCTGCCGTGACTTTGCCCGGCAGGCGTTCAGAAAATATCCGCGCTGCCAGGAAGCCTTCAGACTCTGCTGCGAGTACATCCAGCAGCACCTGGACCAGGAACAGAACCTGATCCTGGGACGCCACGGTCAGTCAACACACATGACACCAACACAGTGACAAAGGTGGAAGAAATGATTAAAGCACCAAGACAACAATAGAACAACTTTATATGTGTGTGTGTGTGTGTGTGTGTGTGTTTGTGTGTGTGTGTGTGTGTGTGTGTGTGTGTGTGTGTGTGTGTGTGTGTGTGTGTGTGCAGACTTGGGAGCTGACTTCGATGAAGCTCCTTCTCTGGTGCGGAGCTACTTTCCAGAGAGCTGGCTGTGGGAGGTTCAGCGCGCCAGGTGATCAAATCAAACACACCACCGCCTCGGTTTGAGTTACTGTAACTGAGATCACCACACACACACACACACACACACACACACACACACACACTGTAACTGAGACCACCAACAAAAACTGAAGCTTCTCTGTTCCTGTGTTTTCAGTCCCGGTCAGCAGTCAGTCAGCAGGGCTCTACCAGACTCTCTCACCACCTGGGAGATCAAAGCCGTCGGCATGTTCAAGACTGGTGAGATCCGTCCCTCTTCTTCTCTTTCATATCGTAGCACCTCTCCTTATATCTCTGTGTTCCTGATGACTTCCTTCCTTCCTTCCTTCCTTCCTTCTTGTCTTCTCTTCCTTTCATCTGTCCTTGCTCCCTTCCTTCCTTCCTTCTTTACCTTCCTTCCTTCCTTCCTTCCTTCCTTCCTTCCTTCCTTCCTTCCTTCTTGTCTTCTCTTCTCTTCCTTCCATCTGTCCTTGCTCCCTTTCTTCCTTCTTCCCTTCCTTCCTTCCTTCCTTCATTCCTTCCTTCCTTCTTGTCATCTCTTCTCTTCCTTCCATCTGTCCTTCTTCCCTTCCTTCCTTCCTTCCTTCCTGTCTTCTCTTGTCTTCCTTCCTTCTTTTCTTTCTTCCCTTCCTTCATTCCTTCCTTCCTTCTTGTCATCTCTTCTCTTCCTTCCATCTGTCCTTCTTCCCTTCCTTCCTTCCTTCTTTTCCTTCCTTCCTTCCTTCCTTCCTTCCTTCCTGTCTTCTCTTGTCTTCCTTCCTTCTTTTCTTTCTTCCCTTCCTTCATTCCTTCCTTCCTTCTTGTCTTCTCTTCTCTTCCTTCCATCTGTCCTTCCTTCCTTTCTTCCTTCCTGTCCCTGATGACTGACTGCAGCTGTCTGAACTGTGCCCTCCTCCAGGTATGTGTGTTTCAGAGCCAGTTAAGGTTCCAGTCAAGCTGCCGCTCAGCGTGGACGTCCCGCTGCCCTATCAGGTGGTCAGAGGAGAGCAGCTGGAGCTCAGAGGCTCCGTGTACAACCAGCTGGTTGACGTCACCAAGGTACCAAACACTGAACACATGAGTCTCTGACAGTGACTCGCTGCTGGAAGCTGTCAAAGAAGTCAAATGGTGCTTTTCCACTACACAGTTCTAGCTCGACTCGGTTTCTCTGCTCCTCCATCAGGGATAGTACCTGGTACCTGCTCCTCCATCAGGGATAGTACCTGGTACCTGCTCCATCAGGGATAGTACCTGGTACCTGCTGCTCCTCCATCAGGGATAGTACCTGCTGCTCCATCAGGGATAGTACCTGGTACCTGCTCCTCCATCAGGGATAGTACCTGGTACCTGCTGCTCCTCCATCAGGGATAGCACCTGGTACCTGCTGCTCCATCAGGGATAGTACCTGGTACCTGCTGCTCCTCCATCAGGGATAGTACCTGCTGCTCCATCAGGGATAGTACCTGCTGCTCCATCAGGGATAGTACCTGGTACCTGGTGCTCCATCAGGGATAGTACCTGCTGCTCCATCAGGGATAGTACCTGCTGCTCCATCAGGGATAGTACCTGGTACCTGCTGCTCAATCAGGGATAGTACCTGGTACCTGCTGCTGCTCCATCAGGGATAGTACCTGGTACCTGCTCCTCCATCAGGGATAGTACCTGGTACCTGCTGCTCCTCCATCAGGGATAGTACCTGGTACCTGCTGCTCCATCAGGGATAGTACCTGGTACCTGCTCCTCCATCAGGGATAGTACCTGGTACCTGCTGCTCCATCAGGGATAGTACCTGGTACCTGCTCCTCCATCAGGGATAGTACCTGGTACCTGCTCCTCCATCAGGGATAGTACCTGCTGCTCCTCCATCAGGGATAGTACCTGGTACCTGCTGCTCCATCAGGGATAGTACCTGGTACCTGCTCCTCCATCAGGGATAGTACCTGGTACCTGCTCCTCCATCAGGGATAGTACCTGCTGCTCCTCCATCAGGGATAGTACCTGGTACCTGCTGCTCCATCAGGGATAGTACCTGGTACCTGCTCCTCCATCAGGGATAGTACCTGGTACCTGCTCCTCCATCAGGGATAGTACCTGGTACCTGCTGCTGCTCCATCAGGGATAGTACCTGGTACCTGCTCCTCCATCAGGGATAGTACCTGGTACTTTTTTAGTACCTGCTCTGCTGAGGTTGTTTATTCTTAAAATGTGGAAAGGAGAAAAGCCTGCTGGCAGAAAGGGGCTTGTCCAATGAATGAACTGTTTGCAAAATTGGGTCAAGTCCAATTCACAAAAGTAGAAAATATATTTCTGGCGATTTTCAAGACGCAGTTCAACATCTACTGCAAAAGTTTTATTTATATAGAGCATTTCATACACAATGGCAACTCAGTGTGCTTTACATAAAACAGATATTTAACAGTAAGAATTGGAAATAACCCCCCACCCCCCCAATGATAGTGGGGGGGGGGGGGGGGGTGGTATGGAAAAATAGAATGAGAGAAATAAAATACTAGAATGGAGCATTAAATATAAGATTGCAGCATAAAATAATGATTAGCTTTAAAATCATTAAAAGGACATAGAGTGCAAATGAAAGATTAAAATGTAAAGTGCTTTAAAAGAGCTCAATCATAAGCTCAGGACTGCAGACAATAGTTTCTGAAAGTGAGCACTATATAACTAACTTAAAACTCTACAGTAATATTCTGTATATTTGTGAATTTGTGATGAATCTGCTGACAGAAGCTCAACACAGCTGAATCTGTTCGGTAAGGAAACCAGTTAAATTAGAAACCAGTTGGGAGGAAACCCTGGAGGCTCAGTCGGCCGCTGTCTTACCTTTCTGTCTCCTCCTCAGTACTGCGTGACGCTGGCAGGGAGTAACGATGAAAAGAGGGAGGAATTTAGGACAGAAGGAAGGGAGGAAGGAAAGAAAGGAGTAAGGAGGGAAGGAAGGAGGAATTTAGGACAGAAGGAAGGGAGGAAGGAAAGGAGTAAGGAAGGAAGGAAGGAAGGAAAGGAATAAGGACGAAAAGAGGGGGGAATTTAGGAGAGAAGGGAGGGAGGAAGGAAAGAAAGGAGTAAGGAGGGAAGGAAGGAAGGAAAGGAATAAGGACGAAAAGAGGGGGGAATTTAGGAGAGAAGGGAGGGAGGAAGGAAAGAAAGGAGTAAGGAGGAAGGTAGGGAAGGTAGGGAGGGAGGAAGTAAGGAAGGCAGTAAGGAAAGAAAGGAGTAAGGAGGGAAGGAAGGAAGGAAAGGAATAAGGACGAAAAGAGGGGGGAATTTAGGAGAGAAGGGAGGGAGGAAGGAAAGAAAGGAGTAAGGAGGAAGGTGGGGAAGGTAGGGAGGGAGGAAGTAAGGAAGGCAGTAAGGAAAGAAAGGAGTAAGGAGGGAAGGAAGGAAGGAAAGGAATAAGGACGAAAAGAGGGGGGAATTTAGGAGAGAAGGGAGGGAGGAAGGAAAGGAGGAAGGAAGGCAGGAAGGAAAGAAAGGAGTAAGGAGGAAGGTAGGGAGGGAGGAAGTAAGGAAGGCAGTAAGGAAAGAAAGGAGTAAGGAGGAAGGTAGCGAGGGAGGAAGTAAGGAAGGAAGCAAGGAAAGAGGGAAGAAGGAAGGAAAGAAGGAACAGTCAAAAGAGACGGGGTCAATGTTGTGGATTACTGTCTGTTTATGTGAGGTTGGGCTCTGCTGTCTTACCTTTCTGTCTCCTCCTCAGTACTGCGTGACGCTGACGGTGGGTCCAGAGATCTGTCTGCTTCAGTCCCAGCCGGCTCCTGGAGGGGCGGGGCTTCACTCCACCGCCTGCGAATGGAGCTCGCTGCATCCGGGAGACGTGCGGAAGGTGAGCTTCACCCTGATGGGCCTGGAGCACGGAGAGCACACCCTGACCTTCACCCTGAGGACACGAAACGGACGCAAAGATGTCCTGGAGAAGAAGCTCCGAGTGGTGGTATGAGATTACTGTCTGATTCTCATGTAGAACCAAGCGGGGAGTTCTGGTCCTCTGAAATGAGGCCAACGAGGCAGTAACTTAGAGCTGCATTCTATCAAAAGGCCACCAGGGGGCGACCGTCTCTATACAAGTCAATGGAGAATTCACCAACTTCTCACTTGATTTCTAACCTCAGTAAACGTTTTCAAAATGTGTTTATGGTCTCAATCGCTAGTTTAAAGCCTTCTTCAATGCAGTATGATGTTCATTTGGGACATTTTGGCCTCCCTGATATTATATGTGACGATAAAGCAGGGTATGCATTAGGGGGCGTGGCTACGTCCTGATTGACAGGTTGATTGACCAATGTCCTCCAGATCCAGCCCTCGTAACCATAGCAACCTCCCCGCTCCGCCCATGGCTCCACCCATGGCCCCGCCTCATGCCCATATAGGTAGAATCCGTGTTTTTATTTTTCCCAGCATTCACCTGAAATTTTCAAGATGGCGCTGCCTAGATTGCCTAGTTACCACAGCAACTTGCCAGTTTGGCCATTAATGTGGCCCAGTCTGAACAGAGCCAAATCCCATTTGGACACTTGCTAAAAACAGTGTGGACTAAACATCAGATTTGCCTGCAGTGTGAACGATGCCTTAATACAGCTTTATGAATAACTATTAACTCTTTTATGTCTATTAGGTCTTCTCCAGAAAGTCTGCCAGTTATCTATGAAACCCACATCGTTAGCTGGTCCCGTCAGAAAGCAGAAACTTCTCATTTTATTGATAATATTTGGCGCTCAGGTGCTGAACTGCTGACTGACTGTGACCTTGATGTTTTACAGCCTGAAGGAGTGAGGCAGGAGGATTATTCTGGAGGCAGACTGGATCCTCAGGGAATCTACGGTACGTGAGGATCATCAGCTGTGGGTTTGACTCTGTCCCAGTTTGCTGAGGTGTTTCTGTTCTTCCTGTTTCAGGTTCAGAGAAGAGATCCGTGGAGCTGAGGAACAGGCCGCCGCCCAACATCGTTCCCAAAACATCCGTGGACAGAGTGCTAACTATCAACGGTGAGACGTGGAAACGTACAGCTGCAAATCAGTGTGACTCACTTAGGTTTTAAATAGGGCTGTCAAACGATTAATTTATTTAATCGAGATTAATCGCAGAGTTTCCATAGTTAATCGTGATTAATGGCGTTTTGAATTGCATGTTTAAAATCCTGTTATTTTCCATTTGAAGGCAGTTTTAAGCCCATAATGTAAAGCATTTCTTACCAGAGTGTCTTAACTGGGAATCAATCACGGCTCTGCTGCGACTCCCACACTCCAAAATGGATTTTGTCATTATTGAGCAAACTGACAGATCCTAAACGTGAACGTGTTGCCATGGAAACCTACCGATGAGAACTCATTTGTGACACTGTAAGCCATATAGACGAGGATTCGCAGTAAAGATTATGATACAATTTCATGAAACGATTGAGGAAAGCATCTCTCTGCCCT